>NC_051394.1:14648116-14655195 GCF_015228065.2 Penaeus monodon | reverse complement strand
GGGAAAATCATAAAAAATGTTTGAATTTACGTTATAGTATATTTTTTTAAATCCCGGATTTTTTAAAATTATTTAAAAATTTTAATTTTTTGTTATTCCCAATTTTCATTCCAATAATTCATTTGATTTTGTTTATTATTTAAATTCTTTATTTTTGTTTTATTTTTTTTACTTCCTTAAGTATCCCCCCAATTTTTATTAATCTTTTATTGCATATTATTATTGTTGTGGAAATTATAAGAAAATTTCTTAAAATTTTAAATTTTTTATTAAGTTTATATATTTATTAATATTATTATTATTATTATTATTATTTTATTAATCATCATCATCTTTCATCAATTCATCATCCATCATCTTTTATTCACATCATTCAATATCATCATCATTTTTATTATTAATTTTTTATATATATTTTATTTTTATTTTATATATATATATATATTTTATTTATTATTTTTTTATCTTATTTATCATTATTATTATTATTATCATTATTGTTATTATTTATTATTATTATTATTATTATTATTATTATTATTATTATTATTATCATCATTATTATTAATGGAGGGTGAAGGGAGCAGGGGCGTCATTTTAGAATTTCCTGGGGAGCGAAGCTAGCTGCGAGCCCCCCCCCCCCTCCCTCTCCCAATAAAGTTCCTCTAGAAACGTTTTTAAGCTACGACCAGAGCTATAAAAATGTAATTAGTGCAAAAAGGGGGGGTAATCACATCTGTGTGTGTGTGTGTGTGTGTGTGTGTGTGTGTGTGTGTGTGTGTGTGTGTGTGTGTGTGTGTGTGTGTGTGTGTGTGTGTGTGTTTGCAATTTCTCCATAACAATGCATTGTATAAGATAATGACGTTTAAGTATCTTGATTTTGTTTAATTTAAGTTTTATTACTGCATATCAATAGAATCCATCTGACATGTTAGGTTTAACTAAGATATCACAGTTTCTCCTTTATTAAACATAACAGGGTTCTTAGTACATTTACTCTTTGAAATCGAGGACAACGTGCGCAAAATATGGCTTCCTTCTCGTTGTATACGCAATCCATGGCTTTAGGTGCGAGACCTTTGGATATTTGGAAGGTCTCGGGGAAGATCTCTTAGACCCATAGATAACATATCTTGACCAGACGATAGCTGTGGAGGTTGTAATAAAACTACATTTGCAGTCACAATGTTCCCTGGATGTAATTCGGGACGTTTATTGTAAAGAAAAATAAAATCAATTTACTGTTTTCTCATATATATTTGAATCTTTGCCTATATGTTTATATATATTCACACAGGGTTATAAAGATACTGTAGTTGTACGCTTCAACTATTGTCATTCACCATATCACACAGATAGCAAATACACGCCAACCAAACATACATCTATAATTAATCATGAAAATACCTCTACAAGCAAATATATCTTTAGTAACTGACAAAGCTCTTCCCTATCTGGGTAATTGTTTCTCAGATCTAGAAAACACATCTTGAATTTTATACCAATAAGTCACCGCAACTTTTCGCCAAATGAGCAAGATGGCCACCGTGCCAACAAGGAGGAACTTAGTCCATCCGCCACTTGGGAATGTTTCGCACTCTGAGGATTGAATATGCAAGCATATTAGTTTAGGTTAGTCCGCTTCTCTCTCTCTCTCTCTTTATATATATATATATATATATATATATATATATATTTTATATATATATATATATATATATATATTTTTTTATATTTTTTTTTTATTTATTTTTTTTTTTTCTTCTCTCTCTCTCTCTCCCTCTCTCTCTCTCTCTCTCTCTCTCTCTCTCTCTCTCTCTCTCTCTCTCTCTCTCTCATTTGTCTATTTATCTATCTCTTTCTCTACTTCTCCTTCTCTTTATCTTTATCTTTATATTTATCTAACTTCATCCTTAACTTTATCTCCTTTTCTTAATCTCTCTCTCTCTCTCTCTCTCTCTCTCTCTCTCTCTCTCTCTCTCTCTCTCTCTCTCTCTCTCTCTCTCCTCTCTCTTCTCTCTCTCTCCATAGGTTTATGTCTATATTTTACATATATATATATATATATATATATATATATTTTATATATATATATATTATATACACGCCCCATACACATATACCACACACACACACACACCACACACACACACACACACACACACACACACACACACAACACACCACACACACACACACACACATATATATGCATAAGCCTCCCCTGCCGGCGCATAGACTCTCCATCATCGAGACTTCTGCAGTGCCTCCTCGTGGCCACCCATGGAAACTGGTCACCTTGCGGGCCGAGGCTAAACTGTGGGGAATCTAGGAGCAGCAGGAGGCCATGGATTATTGGTTTAATAGTAAGCCCATATATTGATACTGAAAGTGCTGTAAAGTGTGATAGGGGCCTGTTGAGCCTCTTCCTTGTTAACTCAGGAGAAAGGCAAGGCTGTGTCCTTGCACCAACACTTGGATGGACCAGATAATGGGCAAGGCTACAATCCAACGTTAACGTGGAGTAACACTTGGCAGTATCAAAATCACCGACCATGACTTTACTAACGATGTTGCTATCATATCTGAGTCTCTGGAATCTCTGGAATCTCTAGTGGTGGCTGTTGATGCATTCAGCAATGAGGTGAAGCCCTTCAGCCTAGAGGTCTCCTGGACCAAGATCAAGATCCAGGATATTGGGAGCCTGTTAGGGGAATCTGTTCAGTCAGTAGACGGATTGGTCTGGCAGCAGGAGCCATGAACTCGGTCAACAAATGCATTTAGAGATGTTGGTACCATGAAGAAGGACCAATCTGTGTGCCTTTAAGGCGTTGATACTACCAGTTTTGCTCTATGAAAGCGATCTAATGCCTTCGAGTCTCGACTTGATGTCTTTTGTAACAAGTCCCTACTCCAGATCCTGGAATACAGTTGGTAGGATCACGTGTCCAAACATGAGCCTGGCATAGGACCTGTTACTTGCATAGTTCGGGACCGCCAGCTCAGGTTATACGGGAACCTAGCTCTCTTCCCTGTGGTTGACATGCCCATCACGAGACAATCCTGGAAAGAGGGGGCCTAGGAAGTCGTGGCTTGGGTAGCTCAACCAGACCTGTTACAAGGAACTAGAGATGGGCCTGCCTGGAGGCTCACCATGGATGGAAGTGACGGGTGGCTGCGGCTGTGCAACCCTGTTGATATACATATATATACACACACACACACACACACACACACACACACACACACACACCAACACACAACACATAACACACAATATATATATATATATATTTTATATATATATATATATATATATATATATATTTTATATTTTATTATATATATATATATATATATATATATATATATATATATTGTGTGTGTGTGTGTGTGTTGTGTGTGTGTTTTGTTGTTTTTTGTCTCTTATACTATTACTTATTCTTTCTCCCACCCTCTCTCTCTCCACTCTGTCCCTTTTTTTCTCGCCACCCTCTCTATCTCCTCTCTCTTGCTGTTCCTCCTTTTTTCTTCTCCCTCCCTCTTCTCCCTCTCTACTGCCTTCTCCCTCCTTCTCCCTTTTTCTCCCTCTTCTACTTTCCCTCTCTCTCCTTTTCTTTTCTCTCTCCTTTCTACCTCCCTTCTCTCTCCTCTCTCTCTACCTACCTACCTATTTCTCCCGCTCTCTCCCTCTCCCCTTCTCTTTATCTCTATTATCCATTTGCTTCATCCTTTCATTCTTTCTTACCTGTCACTGGCTCCTTTTTCATGGGTTCTTGCTCCCTTCCACTGTAATTTTCTGTTAAGACCTTAGGCTTTTCTGAAAGAGAATAAAACAAATTAGTAAGAATTTTCCTAAGTGCGATAATGGAGTTTTGCAAGAAATAAACACGCTTATCACTTTTAAGGATAAGTCCGATATGCAAAGCTTAGCCTCGCCCGGGCTATGCAATGCCGACCCGCTCACGTGTGTCAGCTGCTGCTGACTCGGCTGAACCGAGTCCTTGCCCGCCGTGGTGCCCAGCCACAGCAGTAACCTCCGGGCGACAATTGCAACTTCTCGCGCCTGGGCGGGGCGCGAACCGCCGACCCCTCGGATGAGAGGCCGACACGTTACCACTGTACTAGCCCGGAGGCTTTATCACTTTAATTTATGTCACTGCTATTATTATCTCTTCTCGTTGTTGTTGTTGTTTCAGAAGCATTGGTTATACGACGTTTTACTTGCAGTAATATCTTTATTCTTATCAAGGTACTTTTTTTTTACTGAAATAACACCTACTATAATATATCTAACACATTATCGGGGTCAAAAATGGGGCGGAGCTAATGACGGCATCACGTTTAGGCCCAAAGCGAGTGCGTTATGAGATATCAGCTATGACTAGTTACATAATTATTTGTATATTTTACTCGATATTGTTTTAACTACCAGAAGTAAAACCTAAATTCCCCTCTTTTATTTATGATAACGAAGTTTCTTACCACTGACAGCTACCACAATACTCTTGGAAAAAAGTCAGTTTCATTTTTGGACGGCTAAATGCCTTTTTAGATGAATCTTGATTGTTATCATATATATCCCTTCTAGTATAACTGTTATTGTTGTTTTCACTATCCTGCTAAGATGTGATGTTAATAGTATTACTAATGATAGTATGTGCATGCGTTTATGTGTATACCTACAAATGTGTGTGTGTGTGTGTGTGTGTGTGTGTGTGTGTGTGTGTGTGTGTGTGTGTGTGTGTGTGTGTGTGTGTGTGTGTGTGTGTGTGTGTGTGTGTGTGTGTGTGTGTGTGAAAATATATATGTGTGGTGTGTGTGTGTGTGTGCTATGTGTGCTGGTGTGTGTGGTGTGTGTGTGTGCATATGTTTATTCATATGTGTGTGTATACATATGATATAAAATGAGAGCTGGATATTCGTATACCTGAAGTAACCACCACTTTAGCGCAACTTTTAACTAATTGTTCAAGCATATTGGCACTTTTCCTGGATTCTTCGGCCTCTTTCTGTGCCTTGTTCAGTTTCTCTTGAAGGCTATCGCTCTCCTTCGTCATCCGCACGATCTCCGACACCGTGTCTGCAAGCTTCCCCTGAAAATCCTCACTGTCCTTCTTCGCAAGAGCGGCTTCCTTTTCCGCCTTCAGGATCCTCTTCTCGAAGCCCTCAGTGGCTTTTTGAGCTCGGATCACCTTCTCCTGCGTCTGCTTGACCTGCTGGTGATAGGCGCTGGCCTTTCTCTCCGCTGCTTTTATAGATTCACTCTCCCTCTTCCGCCATTCCGTCTCGGCCCTTTTCCACGACGTCCGGGCGTCGTCCTCCCGCCTTCTCGCCCGCCGGAGTGCGTCGGAATAGGCGGACGACAGGAGCGCGATGACGAGGCCCGCGATGCACAGCAGGGAAAACCTACGGCGGGAGACAGGTTCGTTATTAGCTTTAGAAGTTCAGTTGTCAAAAGCTGGGATTGAGCATAAGTATCAGTTCAGCCTCAACGATATAGAGTTATCATACTTACAGAAAGATAATGTATGAAGCATTTGACTTTTTCTTTGCGTTAGAGGCGCTCATGGTGTTGCGGGCACATATGGAGTAAGGTAGGGTATTGGATACGGACATTTCAAATAATCTGTGCATATTATATGCTGTGTGTGTGTGTGTGTGTGTGTGTGTGTGTGTGTGTGTGTGTGTGTGTGTGTGTGTGTGTGTGTGTGTGTGTGAGTGTGTTGGTGTGTGTATGGTATGTCATTAAACAAAACGGAAACAGCGACCTCGCCTCGTTCCCCTACATTTGCTGCAGCGGCTGTCGCACACCACATTTCCGGTGGACACTCAGTGCTTGTGCCCGAAGATGACCCAGTCTTCAGTTCACTCCCAGCAGTCACCATGCCCAGGTCAACCTTAGCCACCCCCCCGGACACGCGACACCGCGCTCAGCGCCTTTATAAAAAGTCAAGCCATTTAAGCACTATCAATGCCCAACCACTATGCTCTGAGCCTTTTACAAATGGTGGCAGGGTGGTCGTTGCGTCCTTTTGGCTCGCACCACGGACACAGTCTCCGAAATCCGCTCGACCAACACTTCCATGATACGACCATGTCTTCAAATCCATGGAGTACATGTTTTGAGGCCTTTCATTTCTTTTCCCTCCTTTTTTCTCCCATAAATGTGTTAAGCCATATGTGCAGTCATTCTCACGTTGGTTTTGTCGCGTTAAGATCGAGAATGTTTGTGACAGGAAATGGCAGCGTTCTCACTATATTTTTTTCTGATTTCAGGTCACATTTCTTTTCTTCTGACCTTAGATCTCATTACTGAGTGATCACGGTATGTGGTCAACAAACATGAATAGCGTTCATTAATCAAGTATTTGATTAATTTCTCTCGTTATTAGAGATTTATATCGCTTTAGCCACAATGAATTTAATGCGTTCATATTTTATCTTTATCACGAATATCATATCATTTATTTCTATTCTCGTAGCGCGTTTCCTGTCTTGACTGGACCTTACTTTCTTTCACGGTCGGCATGTGAAATGGCTCGAGACAGCTCACTGTTCCCGTTAATTTTTTTTTCTTTTTTTTTGTAGCTGTTTATACCGTAGGAATAACCATGCTTTGTTACATTGCTCAGTGGTGACACGTTGTATCAGCGCTAGAGTGGAACTTGTAACGTGAATTTTGTATAAATTTATTCGTTTTAAGTGTAGTATTAAATCTTTCCCATATCATAGTGCACAGAGATGCCTGATATAACCCAGGGTTGTGTAAATCATCTAATTAATCTACGCTTCGACGTTATGAAAGTAGGTACAAGTAAACCGAAGTTATTCGATCAATCAGCAAATTTTATTTCCGGGCTTGTTCAGTTTACTTCACTGTATATGGCATTTTGAGTACAGGGACCCCCTGTCGATGAAGTCTTGTGGAGTCTGACATGCATAGTTGGACAATGGCGTTTCAGAATTTTGTAGCGGATCCAAAATGTAGATTAAGTAGAATCACGAATTGCATAGTACACTTCTATCCCGGGAAGATTTGCTTGCAAGACAGCTTGCAAATAATTTTTCACATTACC
>NC_051394.1:14628116-14640616 GCF_015228065.2 Penaeus monodon | reverse complement strand
GTTATATGTACATATGTATATATGTGTTGATGTAATTACTACATTTACAATACTTAATACAGATACAAAAAGGAGTAAGCATGCAAGCTTCATGTCCGTCGGTAGCATGAACTTCCTGTACGTTCATGATTCTTTAGCCTCTCATATTTCCATGGCTCTCATTTATAAAGCTCTTAATATGTGTGAGAAATCATCCCGTATAATCTAAATTCGTACGCTGGGACTGGTTTGTGTTTGCGCTCTGTCTCCCATGGCCACTTAGGGGCGTCGTTTTCGGCTCACCGCATCTACGCTTTCTCTCGTTTTATCAGCGGAGATGGAAAAAGGTTTCTATTTTTAGAAGCATTGGTGCTGGACATTTTTGAAAATTTGGATTTCTTCCCGTGAGGAAATTTTTTGAATGTGCGTTTAAATGACGTGTTATGGCGATGGGGGTAAAACACGTGTAAATACCCAAATACCTTTTTTGTGAAAAGGTTTTTAAGTATGCAAAATTAAAACGCAAAAGGGAATGGGGCAAAGGAAAATTTTAAAAATTCTAAGAAGTATAGATAACAATGTTCTTTTTGACATAGTTTCTGAGAACTATAACAGATCTTAGACTTTGACGAAGCAATTGTTTTTCTTCGCCCAAAAAAACTGAATTCACTTAAAAAATTGTGTAAAACTGTAATTCGATATAATTTATATATATATATTATTATAATATATATATAATTATATATATATATGTGTGTGTGTGTGGGGTGTGTGTGGTGTGTGTGTGTGTGTGTGTTGGGTGTGTGTGTGGTGTTTGTTTTTTTTTTTTATTAATATATTATATAATATTTTAAAATATATAATTATATTTTTAAATTATAATATATAATAATAATTAATATATATATATATATAATATTATATATATATATATATATATAAATATTACAAAAATATATATATATAATATATATAATATATAATATATATATAATTGATGTTGTGTATATATATACATTATATGTGCATGTGTTTTAATAATTTTATATATATATTTATATATTAATTATATAATATATATATATATTTTTTTTTTTTTTTTTTTTTTTGTGGGGTGGGTGTGGTGTGGTGTGTGGGGTGTGTGTGGGGTGTGTTTTGTGGTGTGTGTGTGTGTGTGTGTGTGTGTGTGTTTGGGGTGTGTGTGTGTGGGGGGTCCATATTTTAATAAAAATAATATAATATATATTATAGAAAATATAAAAATATATATACAATAGAATATACATACACAAAAACAAAAACAACACACACAAAAACCCCACAAAAACACACACACACACACCACACACACACACACCACACACCCCAAAAACAAAAACCCCACACAACACCAAAACCACAACACCACACACCCCCACCACACCCAACCAAAAAACAACACACACCACACGCTATATATATTATTATATATATATATATAATATTATATATATATATATATATATATATTTTAAAAATTTTATTTATTTTATTTATTTATTATTTATTTATATAATTTATTTAATCACTTAAAATTTTAAAAAAAAAAAAACAACACATAGGCCTCCCCTGTTTTTTTCTCTTTATCTGTATTCCATGTAATTTTTCAGCCTCTGGCTTTTTTAAATCAAAAAACCCCCCCCCCCAAAAAAAAAAAAAAAAATAAATAAAATAAAAAAAAAAAAAAAAAAAAAAAAAAAAAAATTATATATTATATATATATAATATATTTTATATATATATATATATAAAATTATATATTATATAAAAACCCCATTTTTATACAATATCACATCAATAACGGTTTTGCTCGTTTGAGCACCCGGGGGACCTCTCCACCCACCCTTCGCCACTCACCGATCTTACGCTTTTCCTTAAAAGCCCCATCAAACACCCCGCAAATTTTCTTTGATATTGCGCTCAGCCCCTTTCTTGGGTTTTGCCTTTTCCCTTTCTGTTTCCCACCCACCATCCCTTTTCAGAACCCTTTCTCAAATTTTTACTTCTCATACAGGACCAACACTCCCCCAATTTCCCCCTTTTAAAGTGCCCAAAACAAAACAACACACCAACACGCACACACACACACACCACCACACCCCACACAAACAGACACACACACACACCCCAAACACCCAACACACGCCCACCACACACAACACCACACACCACACACACCCCACACCACACACACACACACACACACACATTATATATATATACAAATATAATTTTCTATATTATATATTATAATAAATATAAAAAATATATATTATTTTATATATACCCCACACCCCAATTTTATATAAAATATATATTTTATATATATATATTTAATATATAAAATATTATATAAAATATATAATAAAACATTTAAATTTAAACATAATATATAGAAATACATACAAAAGTTATAAACTTTACAAGCATACACAGCACACACCCAAAACACACACCCCAAAACACCCCACCCCACCCCCAAAACCAAAACACCCCTATATTATATAATATAATATATAATAAAAATTAAAATTTTATATATATTTTATATTTTAAATTATATAACTTAAATTTAAATGTGTGAAATAATATGTATATTATATATATATATATAAAATATACCCTATATAATATATATATATATATATAAAATATATAAAAATTAATACACAAAAACCACACCCCCCAACCACCCCACACCCAAAACCCACCCCAAAAACACAAAACACCACCACACACACAAAACCCCACACAAAAAATTATTTTAAAATTAATATTATAATATATATATATTATATAATATATATATATATAATATTTTATATTTATGTATACACACACACCCCAAAACACCCCCAAAAACCCCCACACTTTAACCTAATAATAATATATATATAAAATTTTAATATATATATATTATTTTAATATTATATTTTATAATATATATATAATTTTAATATATATCCCTTATTATATATACATAAAAGGGACCCCGGTGTGTTGTGTGTTTGGGTGTGGGGTGTGTGGTGTGGGGTGTGTTGGGGTGTGTGTGTGTATGTGTGTGGTGTGTGTGTTTGAGTGTTTTGTGTGTGTGTGTGTGGGTTGTGGTGTGGGGGTGTGTAGAATTTTATTATAAACACACACATACACCCCCCACACAACAAACACAAAAACCCACCACAACACACACCACACAAAACCCCAACAAAAACACATAAAAACACACACACACACACACACAAACACAAAAAACACACACACACACACAACCACACCACACCCCACACACACACACACACACACACACACAGGGAAAAGTATATTTTAAAACATATATATAAAATTATAATATATTTTATATATATTATATATAAAATTTTATATATATTTTTATATTTTATATAAAAAGATATTTACACTCTTACATATACAGGGCCCCAAAACACCACCCACACACACACACCAACCACACACACAACACCCACACACACACACAACACACACCAACACCACATATAATATGGGGTGGTGGTGGGTGGTGGGGTCGTCTGCATTTGTGGGGTTTGTGTGTCTGTATTTTGGTGTGTGTTTTTGTGTGTATAATAAAAAACATATATATATAAAAAATATAAAAATATTAAAATATATATATAATATATATTATTTATATATATAAATATCTGTGTTATATATATAAAAAAAATACATATAGGTAGATAGTTTGAAAAATAGATGCTTGTATATTTTCGTTATAAACATCCCATATTTTAAAAATTTTTGTATATTTATATACACCCTTTTGTTTTTTTTTTTTTTATGAGAAAATATTTTAAAAACTTTTATAATAATATTTTATATTTTATATATATATAAAAAAGATATATTATATATATTTAAATAATTTTTTAAAACAACAAACAAAAAATAAACACAAACACACACACACTAAAAACACACAAAAACAAAAAACCACACACACACACACAAACACCACACACACCACACCCCACCACAAACACACACACCAACACACCCCCACACAAAACACCACCCCAACCCCAAACACAACACACACACCACCCCACACACGTTAATTATAAAATAAAATTAAAAAAATATATATATATTTTTTTTATTTTATATATTATATATATTATAATATATTTTGTACATATAACATATATATATATATATAAAAATTTTATATTATATATATATTATATTTTAATATATATATATGACAATAATATTAAAATAAAATATAATATATAATATTATTTTTAATATATATATTTTATTATATGTGTGTGTGTGTGTGTGTATTGTTTTTGTGTGGGGTGTGTGGTGTGTGTGTGTTTTGGGGGTTGTGTGGTGTGGGGGTGTGTGTTTGTGTGTATATTTTGGTATAATACATGAATATGTATATTTTATTTGTATATTTATTACACATTTGTGTATGTATGAGTGTGTATATATATAATATATAAAAATTTTTAAATAAAAATATAAAATATATATTATAAAATTATATATATTATTTTCTACTTTATACATACACACACAAAAACACAACACACAAACACAAACACAACACACATCCCTTTTACACACACAAAACACAAAAACCCACCCCAAACACCCACACCACACCCCACCACGACGAACACACACACCCACACACACACACACACCCCAAAACACACACACCCCACACAACACACACACACACACATAGATAATTTTATATAATATATATATATTAATATATTTTAATAATATATCTATATTTTTTAATCCCAATATATATAAAATATATTATAATAAAAATATATATTTTTAAATATATATATAAAATATATAAAATATTATTAAAATTATATATTTTATATATGTGTGTGTTGTGTTTGTGTTTGTGTGTTGGGGTGTGTGTGGGTGTGGTGTGTGTGGTGTTGGGGTGTGTGTGTTTGTGTGTTGGTGTGTGTATGTGTGTTGTGGGGGTTTTTGTTTTGTGTGTGCGGGTGGGGGCGTTTGGGGGGTGCCCCTATATGTGTATTTATATAAAATATATATATATATAATATATATATTAAAATATAATATTTTATATAAAATGTAAAATAAAATACACACAAATATATATAGTTATATACATACATACAAAATAAATTATATATATAATATATATAATATAATATATATATATAAAATTAAATGTATAAAATAATATAAAAATATATATATATAATTATTATATATATATTTTATTAATATATATATGCATATAGTTTTTTTTTTCAAAATTGGCATACTTTATAGTTGATATCAATAAGGTTTATTTTAAATCCCATATATAAAATATATTTTAATATAATATAATAAAATTTATATATATATATATAATTAATATAATATACACTTTAACTTGTATTTTTTTTTAAACAGTTTCATTCCACTGCAGGACACGGGCCCTCTTCTTTTCACTACGAGGGGCCCTATAGGGTTTGTAAACCTTCCCTGTTTGGTTTCCCCCTTCCTCAAAAAAAAAAACCCGGTTTGCCCCACGGCGGGGGCCCATATTTTCATATAATGTATATTAGTAAAAAAATATATATATATTTTATATAATTATATTATATTTTATATATATATATATATTTTTTTTAAAAATATTTTCCTTTTTATTACACACAAAAATTGTTATGATTCAAAAAAATTTTATTTTTATATAAAATATATATATAATATATAAAAATATATATAATATATTGTGTGTGGTGTGTTTTTTTTTTTTTGGGGGTTTTTTTTGGGTTGTGTGTGTGTGTGGGGTGTGTGGGGTGTGTGTGTGGTTTTATATATATATATTTTGTTTTGTGGTGTTTTGTGTGGGTGTGTGGGGTGTGTGAAATTGTATACATAAAATATATATAATTAATATATATATTTTTATATATATATATTATATATAGATATATAATATATATTATATACATACATACATATATTATTATTTTATATATATATAATATATAATATATATATATATATAATATTTTATAACACACACTTTTTGTGCTTATGTATGTACAAAATAAATATGTAGTTTATATATATAAAATATATATATATATATTTTATATAAAATTTTAATATATATATATTTTTATATATGTGGTGTGTGTGGGTTTTGTTGTGGTGTGTGTGTGTTGGGGGTGTGTGTGTGGGGGTGTGGGGTGTGTTTGTGTGGTGTGTGTATGATACACACACACCCACACACACAAAAACCCCACAACACACACACACAAACAAATAAAATAAAATATATAATATGAATATATATATATATATTTTATAATATATATATAATGTACATATATATTTACATTTTTAATATATATATAAATTTTAATATATATATATATATATATATAGTTTTTAATTATAAAAATTTTTATATGGGGGGGTTTATATATGTTATGTGTGTGTGTGGTGGTAGTATACACCCCACACACCCCCACAAAAACACACACAATTATAAAATTTTAAAAATATATAAATTAAAATATAAATTTTATTATATTAATTTTATATATATATATTTTAAAAATTATATATACATATATATAATATATTATATTATTATAAAATATATAATATATATATAATATATATAGGGGGGGAGGTTATTATAGTAATGGTGTGTGTCTTTTTAAATGTGTGTGTATGTGGGGTGTGTGGGGTGCGTGTGTGTGTGTGGGGTGTGTGTGTGTTTTTTTTGGGGTGTGTGTGTGGGTGTGGTTGTGTTTTATGTATTTTATTTTTATAGAAAATAAATATAATATAATATATATTAATTAATATTTAACAATAAACCCGGGCACACGCACACAAAAAAAAACCCCACACAAAGAAAACCACGGGACACACAAACACACACACACACACACACACAAACACACACACACACACAAAACCCCACACACACAAACACACAAACCACAACACACACAAAAACCCCTTACACACACACACACACCCACACACACACACCACACACAACAACCACACACACACAAACCCCACACACAACACACAACACCCACCCCTTTCACCACACCCCAGGGGAAACCACCCATCGCGACCCCCAAAAGGGGAGGCACAGACATACTCTCCATTATTAATTGCAAAAGCTCCCTTTGTTGGGGGAAAAGGGCTAACAGAGAGCTGTCGGTGCTCACGCGACAATTTCTGAGCGGTTACTGACAGCGTTGCTAGCAGGAAAGACTAACAAATAGTAAGCAACCTTAATTTTGCCAAATACCTGTGTTTTCTCATAAACATGCAAAGAAATACATACATACATACATACGTACATACATACGGGACAACATACATATAAAAAAAGCATACATAAACATACATACCGATATAACAAATAAGCCTTACATTTCACCGCACACACACACACACACCACACACAGATATAAAATATTTGGCTGTTGGGGTATTTTGGGTGTGTGTGGGTGTGCTTGTGTGCAGGGGGGGGGTGGTAGGCTCATAAATTTTTGCCGCAATAAAAGTTAAAATTTGAAATATCATACCATCTTTAGATATATGATAATTGATCTTCCCAGGAAAAAACCCTTTATTTTGTGTATATTATATAATTTTTTTTTAACGGTAAAGGGTAAAGTTTTAGCGGCCCCGGGCACAGCATGATACTTAATTTTAGTTTTCTGTTGTGATGCTCTTGGGGTGAGTACGCAGTAGGGGCCCCAGTTCCATTTCCCCGGGAGAGGCCGGGGTACCCTTTTTGGTAATCATTCTCTCTATTTTTAAAACCCGGGGTGGGCCCCGTACGACTTGGGGTGGCTTTCCCACCCCGTGGCTAAGTAGGCAATCCCGGGGGTTTTAGGGGGTTTCCTTTCCCCAAAGGGAAAAAAACGCGCGGCGGTGACTCGAACCCCGAACCAGATTGGTCATGGTCCGAGGGTTTTTTTTAAACCCCTCGGCCACCGCGGCCAAAAATAAATATATATTATATATATATATATTAACTAAAATTTAAATTTAAAATATATATATAACCCAAATATATATATTATATAAAATATATATATATATATATATATATAAAATAATAAAATATAGCATATAAATTTAAAACTATATACAAAAAGTTTTCCCTCATTTATAATTTTATATATAAAATATTTTAAATATATATTATATATAAAATTTTATATTTATATACCTACATGTATTAAATAAAATATAGGGTAGTAGATAGACAGAGAGATAAGTAAAAGTGTGGGTGGTGTGGTTTTGGTGTGGGTGTGTTATAGAAGATAAAACAGATAAAATAAGAAATGTGTGTATGTGGTGGTGTGTGGTGTGTGTATGTGTGGTTTTGTGGGTGTGGGGAGTGTGTGTGTGTTTGTGTGTGGTGTGTGTGTGTTTTGGGTGTTGGGTGTGTGTGTGTGTGGTGTAAAAAGAATATATGCATGCATGTATACACAAAACACACAAACACAAACACACACACACACCCCACACCACCAAAACCCCCACACACACACATATTTTAAAATATATATATATTTTTTTTATATATATATTATTATATATATTATATATATATACAATATATATATATATATATATTATATTTTATATATATAAATATTTTAAATGGGTGGTGTGTGTGTGTGTGGGTGTGGTGGTGTGTTTGTGTGTGTGTGGTTTTGTTGTGTGTGGTGTGGGGTGTGTATGTATTTTAATTTAAAAATGATTTTATACAAATAGGGAAATACTGTTAATTCATAACTGTGTGTGTTGTGTGTGTGTTTTGTGTGTGTATAAACATTAAATATATATAGATATATTTTATAAAATATTATATCTATATATATATATAAAAATATATAAAAACATACAGGGGCGTGTGTGTGTGTGTGTGTGTGTGTTTTGTTTTTGTGTGTTTTGGTTTTCATAAATACATAATTTTTATTTTCACAAAACACAACACAAAAACCCACACACACAACAAACACACACACACACACCCCACACCCCAAATATATATAATATATATATATAATATATAAAAATATAATTATATTTTTATGTATATAAAATTTTTATATATATATATTTATTTATTTATTTATTATTTTTTTTATTTATTTATATTATACTTATAAAATACCTAGAATAAAATTTTTAAAAATACATATACACATATTTTCTATATATATATATATATATATATAATATATATATATTTTATCTATATATTATATATATATATATATATATTATATTAAAATTATTTTATGTATATTATTTTATATAATATAATATATATATATATTATATATATATAAAATAAAATCGTTTTAAATAAGTTTAAAAGTTTGGGAAAAACAAGTTTTACTTTCCCAAATTTCCCTTGGGCCAAATTCGACGGTCAAAACCTACCCAAAAAGATTTCTTAAAGCGACTTACGAGGACGAGTGTCCCCACCAGCGGCCCCCCTGGGGGAAAAGGGGGCTGGGAAATTTTTTCTGGGCCCCGCTCAAAAAATAGACATAGATAAATTTAAAAAATTGAATTTAAAAAGTACGTTTAAATTTAAAGGGGAATAAAAATATTGTACAGGAAATTTAAATTAAATTTATATTTTTTTTTTGGGAAATAACAAAAAGAAGAGGGGTTTCAAAAAACTGAAAACCCCGTGATTCAACAGGGAGAACAGAAATTTTAAATCTCAACGTGGCAGTTTGGGAACAGGTGGGTTAAAACGACAAGAGTTAAATCTTTTTGTTAAATATATTCTCTGCCTTATTTTTTTTTTGTAGCTGTTTTAACCAAAAAATCCAAAAAAGGGGTAGGAAAAACCAGAAAGCTTCAGTAATTTTTGCTGAAGTTCGAAAAATGGGCTTTAGCCCCAAGAAATTTGGGGGGGGGCCCTGTGAGGGGAAAATTCTAAATTTTCCCTTTTGTTTCAAACAACCACCCCTTTAAAAGAAACCCGGGTATTTTTTTTCCCAAAGGGAAAACCTAGGGGAGAGATTTAATTTTTTGCAAAGGCCCTCAATATTAAAGTAATATTTCATTTAAAATAACTATAAATCTTTCCCAATTGCCCACCTCAGCCTCATCAAAAAAAAAAATTTCTTAAAAAGGGGAAAATTTGGGGGTTTTTTTATATTGTTTTCAAATCTGAAAACCCCAAACAACATTTTCAAAATTTTTTAATGCACATAAAATTTTCCCCAGAATCGCCAGAGACATCATAGCAAAAAAGCTTTATAGCAAACCGCGCTTAAAAGGGGCGTTGGGGATGCTCATATGTAAATCCCATATTTATACTCAAATTATGAAAACCTTTTGCTTTACCGTAAGGGGAAGAAGCGGGTTTTTAAAGTGAGCTAATTTATTTTTTTATTTCCCGGGGGTAATTTTTTTTTTTATAAGCAATAAATTTTGTGAGGGGGGCGCCCCTACCACCCTTTAAAATGGGGAAAAAGAAGGCCCTACCCCCGCCTGGCCAAGTTCCTTTGAGGGTAGTTCTGTGTGGGTGTGTGGGTGGTGTGTGTGGTGTGTGTGTGTGGGGTGGGGTGTGTGTGTGTGTGTGTGTGTGGGTGTGTGGTTTTGTGTGTGGGTGTGTACAAAATATATATATAATAAATATATAATATATATATATATTTTTAAATATTTATAGAAAAATACATAAAATTTTTAAAAGATAATATAATACATATTTAATTTGATTATATAAAATTATATATATTAATATATATAATATATATAATAATATATACCTATTTATTAGATAATATTATACATATTTATACGATACAAAATATTAAATATTTAATTTGATACATATTTTACGAAAAATATGTTATATATGTAACTATAAAAAAATGTATATATATATGTACCCACCCACACACACACACACAACACACAAACAACACACACACACACACACACACCCCACACACACACACAACACACACACCACACACACACACCACAAAACTTCTCAAAGGGGAAAATTGGGGAAAGGGAGGGGTAGGGCCTTTTCTTTCCCCCTCAAGGGGGGTAGGGCGACCCCTCACAATAAATTTTTTTCTTATACAAAAAAATATCCCAAAAAGTATAAATGTTTTGCTCACATATATAAGCCGCTTCTTCCCCTCCCTTTCGGGAAAGCGAAAGGGTTTTTATAAATTTTAGTTGAATATACGGATTTATCATATGAGCATACCCAAAAGATCCTTAATGCGCGGGTTTTCATATCAAACTGTTTTTCTATTTTATGTTCTGGCGGGTTTGAGGAAAATTTTTGGAAATTTAAAAAAGGGTTTTAAATGTTTTTTGGGTTTCAGATTTTTAAACAATTATAATTTAATTTCCCCAACTCTTAAGTAATTTTTTTTTTTATGAGTGGGGGTAGGCAATTTGGAAGATTTATAGTTTTTTCCAATGAAAAAATTACATTTAAAATTGAGCTTTGTCACAAAAATAAATCTTTTCCCCACCCAGGATTTCACCATTTTTAAAAAAAAAAATCCCGGTTTTTTGGTTAAGGGTGGATTGCTTGGGGAAACTAAAAAAAAATTTTGAATATCCCCCCTTTATGTCCAAATTTTTTTGAGTCAAGCCCATTATCGAAATTTACACAAATGAAAACATGTAGGTTTATACGCTTTTTTTGGGTTGTTTGGGTTAAAACAGCTACAAAAGAAAAAAATAAGGGGAGAGAATCTATTTTAAAATAAAAAAATTTAACTCTTGATCGTCTAATCAGCCGTTTCCTAAAATCCAAGTTTGGGGAAATTAAAAACTGTTCTTCCCCGTTGATATACTGCTTTAGATTTGGGGACCCCCTTCTTGTTTTTGATTTCCCCCTTAAAAAAAAATTTAATTTAAAAATTTCCTGAAATAGTTTTTCACCTAAAAATTAAAGTACTCTTTCAAAATCAGATTTATGAAATTTTTTTCTATGTATAATTTGCAGCGAGGCAGTGGAAATTTCCCGCCCCGTTCACATGGGGGCCCTGGTGGGACAGTCGTCACCTGTAAGTCGCTTGAAGAAATCGGGTATGTTTTGACCTGATGGGAACTTGAGACAACGGCAATTGAGTAGAAGCTTGTATTAATCCAGACTATTACTACTTAAACGATGATCATATATATATTATATACATATATATCTATATATATATAATATACATATAATATATATATATATATATATATATATACATGTATGTTGTATTGTATTATATATATAAGTTATTCATATGTATGTTTATAAGTATATATATAAATAAATAAATAAATAATAAATAAAAAATAAATATATATATATATAAATATATAATACATATATATATATAATATATATATATATATATTATATATATATATATATAATATGTGGGTGTGTGTGTGTGTGTGTGTGTGTG
>NC_051394.1:14598116-14613116 GCF_015228065.2 Penaeus monodon | reverse complement strand
AATGAATATCTTCACAATACAAGAGATGTATTTGACCGGTTTCGATTATATCTTCGTCAGAAATACATGCATTTCATGTATAGTGGTTATGACTGGCAGGCGGCGCCCTTCCGCAGCATCCTGTGGTACCTGCGCTGGCGAGTTCCTGGTCCTTCGCTGGATCTAAGGGCGTCCCGTCCAGTACATGATAAGGCGGCTCTGCAGGCCTATAGCGATCTTCCGATGACGTCATTCCCACAGTATCCGTTTCTGCAACAGGGTACTCCTTCGGTGCCATGTCGGATATCAGTGAACCAGATTATGCATGTAAGGGCCAAGATAGTAGGAGAAAAGAAAGGCAACAGAGAGATGTTAAATGCTTCTTGCCGGTTATTCATAAATTTGCAATTTTTAATGTTCGATTTTAACTTATCGTTTTTTTCGTTTTGTGTTTTATTTCACAAAGTTAAATAAGAAAATAGGGGGAGGGAGACGTCAGTAGCGATCTGCAGGGATCTGCCTTGAACTACCAACCATCTTTGATAGACATAATACTAGATAAGGGAAACGGCAACGGCAACCCGCAAGGATTTACTTGAACCAACTGTTGTCACATAGAGAAGAAATGTATGTCATCATGTACTAGTCACTCGTCACGGCTGGCAAAATCGTGGGTAAAAGAGATACATCATAGATCTTTACCCCTACAACTATGACAGCAACAAATTAATGAAAAGATTCTAGTGTCTTGTCCTGCATGGATGAGCGAGTAAGTGCGTGAGTGAGCTCACACAGAGAATGTATCACAAACACAAAGATTAACATTCGTTTTACAATACTGCGATAAATTCGCAATGCTATTAATACAAAAATACTTCAACTACCACACTGAATTCATCATTTAATATGCGACAGAATTTATGCACTAATGAACGGTGATGTGAAAAATTATTTGCAAACTGTCTTGCAAGCAAATCTTCCCGGGATAGAAGTGTACTATGCAATTCGTGATTCTACTTAATCTACATTTTGGATCCGCTACAAAATTCTGAAACGCCATTGTCCAACTATGCATGTCAGACTTCACAAGACTTCATCGACAGGGGGTCCCTGTACTCAAAATGCTATATACAGTGAGGTAAACTGAACAAGCCCGGAAATAAAATTTGCTGATTGAACGAATAACTTCGGTTTACTTGTACCTACTTTCATAACGTCGAAGCGTAGATTAATTAGATGATTTACACAACCCTGGGTTATATCAGGCATCTCTGTGCACTATGATATGGGGAAGATTTAATGCTACACTCAAAACGAATAAATTTATACAAAATTCACGTTACAAGTTCCACTCTAGCGCTGATACAACGTGTCACCACTGAGCAATGTAACAAAGCTATGTGTATTCCTATGGTATAAACAGCTACAAAAAAAAAAAAAAAAAATTAACGGGAACAGTGAGCTGTCTCGAGCCATCTCACATGCCGACCGTGAAAGAAAGTAAGGTCCAGTCAAGACAGGAAACGCGCTACGAGAATAGAAATAAATGATATGATATTCGTGATAAAGATAAAATATGAACGCATTAAATTCATTGTGGCTAAAGCGATATAAATCTCTAATAACGAGAGAAATTAATCAAATACTTGATTAATGAACGCTATTCATGTTTGTTGACCACATACCGTGATCACTCAGTAATGAGATCTAAGGTCAGAAGAAAAGAAATGTGACCTGAAATCAGAAAAAATATAGTGAGAACGCTGCCATTTCCTGTCACAAACATTCTCGATCTTAACGCGACAAAACCAACGTGAGAATGACTGCACATATGGCTTAACACATTTATGGGAGAAAAAAGGAGGGAAAAGAAATGAAAAGGCCTCAAAACATGTACTCACATGGATTTGAAGACATGGTCGTATCATGGAAGTGTTGGTCGAGCGGATTTCGGAGACTGTGTCCGTGGTGCGAGCCAAAAGGACGCAACGACCACCCTGCCACCAGTTGTAAAAGGCTCAGAGCATAGTGGTTGGGCATTGATAGTGCTTAAATGGCTTGACTTTTTATAAAGGCGCTGAGCGCGGTGTCGCGTGTCCCGGGGGGTGGCTAAGGTTGACCTGGGCATGGTGACTGCTGGGAGTGAACTGAAGACTGGGTCATCTTCGGGCACAAGCTACTGAGTGTCCACCGGAAATGTGGTGTGCGACAGCCGCTGCAGCAAATGTAGGGGGAACGAGGCGAGGTCACTGTTTCCGTTTGTTTAATGACATACCATACACACACACACACACACACACACACACACACACACACACACACACACACACACACACACACACACACACACACAGCATATAATATGCACAGATTATTTGAAATGTCCGTATCCAATACCCTACCTTACTCCATAGGTGCCCGCAACACCATGAGCGCCTCTAACGCAAAGAAAAAGTCAAATGCTTCATACATTATCTTTCTGTAAGTATGATAGCTCTATATCGTTGAGGCTGAACTGATACTTATGCTCAATCCCAGCTTTTGACAACTGAACTTCTAAAGCTAATAACGAACCTCTCTCCCGCCGTAGGTTTTCCCTGCTGTGCATCGCGGGCCTCGTCATCGCGCTCCTGTCGTCCGCCTATTCCGACGCACTCCGGCGGGCGAAGAAGGCGGAGGACGACGCCCGGACGTCGTGGAAAAGGGCCGAGACGGAATGGCGGAAGAGGGAGAGTGAATCTATAAAAGCAGCGGAGAGAAAGGCCAGCGCCTATCACCAGCAGGTCAAGCAGACGCAGGAGAAGGTGATCCGAGCTCAAAAAGCCACTGAGGGCTTCGAGAAGAGGATCCTGAAGGCGGAAAAGGAAGCCGCTCTTGCGAAGAAGGACAGTGAGGATTTTCAGGGGAAGCTTGCAGACACGGTGTCGGAGATCGTGCGGATGACGAAGGAGAGCGATAGCCTTCAAGAGAAACTGAACAAGGCACAGAAAGAGGCCGAAGAATCCAGGAAAAGTGCCAATATGCTTGAACAATTAATTAAAAGTTGCGCTAAAGTGGTGGTTACTTCAGGTATACGAATATCCAGCTCTCATTTTATATCATATGTATACACACACATATGAATAAACATATGCACACACACACACACACACACACACACAACACGCACACACACACACACACACACAACACACCACACACACACACACACACACATACACACACACACACACACACACACACACACACACACACACACGCACACACACACACACACACACACACACACACACACACACACACACACACACACACATTTGTAGGTATACACATAAACGCATGCACATACTATCATTAGTAATACTATTAACATCACATCTTAGCAGGATAGTGAAAACAACAATAACAGTTATACTAGAAGGGATATATATGATAACAATCAAGATTCATCTAAAAAGGCATTTAGCCGTCCAAAAATGAAACTGACTTTTTTCCAAGAGTATTCTGGTAGCTGTCAGTGGTAAGAAACTTCGTTATCATAAATAAAAGAGGGAAATTTAGGTTTTACTTCTGGTAGTTAAAACAATATCGAGTAAAATATACAAATAATTATGTAACTAGTCATAGCTGATATCTCATAACGCACTCGCATTGCCTAAACGTGATGCCGTCATTAGCTCCGCCCCATTTTTGACCCCGATAATGTGTTAGATATATTATAGTAGGTGTTATTTCAGTAAAAAAAAAAAGTACCTTGATAAGAATAAAGATATTACTGCAAGTAAAACGTCGTATAACCAATGCTTCTGAAACAACAACAACAACGAGAAGAGATAATAATAGCAGTGACATAAATTAAAGTGATAAAGCCTCCGGGCTAGTACAGTGGTAACGTGTCGGCCTCTCATCCGAGGGGTCGGCGGTTCGCGCCCCGCCCAGGCGCGAGAAGTTGCAATTGTCGCCCGGAGGTTACTGCTGTGGCTGGGCACCACGGCGGGCAAGGACTCGGTTCAGCCGAGTCAGCAGCAGCTGACACACGTGAGCGAGTCGGCATTGCATAGCCCGGGCGAGGCTAAGCTTTGCATATCGGACTTATCCTTAAAAGTGATAAGCGTGTTTATTTCTTACAAAACTCCATTATCGCACTTAGGAAAATTCTTACTAATTTGTTTTATTCTCTTTCAGAAAAGCCTAAGGTCTTAACAGAAAATTACAGTGGAAGGGAGCAAGAACCCATGAAAAAGGAGCCAGTGACAGGTAAGAAAGAATGAAAGGATGAAGCAAATGGATACATAGAGAGGTAAAGAGAAGGGGAGAGGGAGAGAGGGGAGAAATAGGTAGGTAGGTAGAGAGAGAGAGAGAGAGGGGGAGGTAGAAAAGGAGAGAGGGGGTGTAGAAAAGGAGAGAAGGAGAGAGAGGGAAGAAGAAGGAGGGAGAAAAAGGGAGAAGGAGGGAGAGGGCAGTAGAGAGGGAGATAGAGGGAGAGCGAGACAGAGAAAAGGAGAAACAGCAAGAGAGAGAGAGAGAGGGTGGGAGAAGAAGGGAGTGAGAGTGGGAGTGGGAGTGAAGAGAGAAAAAAAATAAGTATATATACACACACACATACACACACACACACACACACACACACACACACACACACACACATATATATATATATATATAATATATATATATATATATATATATATATATATATATATATTATATATAATATATATAATATATATATATATATATATATAATATATATATATATATATATATATATATATATATGTTTGTATGTATGTGTGTGTGTGTGTGTGTGTGTGTGTGTGTGTGTGTGTGTGTGTGTGTATTATATATGTATATCAACAGGGTTGCACAGCCGCAGCCACCCGTCACTTCCATCCATGGTGAGCCTCCAGGCAGGCCCATCTCTAGTTCCTTGTAACAGGTCTGGTTGAGCTACCCAAGCCACGACTTCCTAGGCCCCCTCTTTCCAGGATTGTCTCGTGATGGGCATGTCAACCAGGGAAGAGAGCTAGGTTCCGTATTGAATGGCTGGGTCCCGAATATGAAAGGGTAACAGGTCCTAGCCAGGCTCATGTTTGGACACGTGATCCTACCACTGTATTCCAGATCGGTAGGGACTTTACAAAAAACACCCAAGTCGAGACTCGAAGGCATTGAGATGCTTTCATAGAGCAAAAAGTAGTATCAACCCTTAAAGGCACACAGATTGGTCCTTTTTCAGGGTACCAACACCCTTAAAGCATTTTTTGACCGAGTCAATGCTCCTGCTGCAGACCAACCCGTCTATGACTGAACAGATCCCCTAACAGGCTCCAATATCTAGATCTTGATCTTGGCAGGAGACCTCAGGCTGAAGGGGCTTTCCCTCATTGTAAATGCATCAACACCCAAACCATTTAGAGATTCCAGAGATTCTAGAGACTCAGATATGATAGCAACATCGTTAGTAAAGTCATTCGGTGATTTGATATCCAAGTGTTACTCCACGTAACGTTGGATTGTAGCCTTGCCCATTATCTGGTCCACCAATGTTGGTGCAAGGACACAGCCTTGCCTTACTCCTGAGTTAACAAGGAAGAGGCTAAAGGCCCCTATAACTTTACAGCACTTTCAGTATCAATTTATGGCCCTTACTATTAACCATAATCCATGGCCCCCCTGCTGCTCCTAGATTCCCCAAGTTTACCCTGGCCCCCCGGTGACCGTTTCCATGGGTGCCACGAGGAGGCACTGCAGAAGTCTCGATGATGGAGAGTCTATGCCCCGGGCGGGGAGGTTTATGCATATATATGTGTGTGTGTGTGTGTGTGTGTGTGTGTGTGTTGTGGTGGTGTGGTGTGTGTGTGTGTGCGTGCGTGCGTGCGTGTATATATAAAATATATATATAAATTATATATATTATATATATATTATTATTATTATATTATATATATGTATTTAGACATACAACTATGGGGGAGAGAAGAGGAGAGAGAAAAGAGGAGAGAGAGAGAGAGAGGGGGGGAGAGAAGAAAAGGAGAGAAAGAGAAGAAGAGAGAGAGAGATTAGAAAAGGAGATAAAGTTAAGATGAAGTTGATAAATATAAAGATAAAGATAAAGAGAAGGAGAAGAGAGAAAGAGATAGATAAATAGACAAATGAGAGGAGAGGAGAGAGAGAGGGAGAGAGAGAAAAAGAGAGAGGAGAAGAAGAGAAGAGGGGAGAAGGAGAGAAAGAGAGAAAAGGAAAGGGGAGAGGGGGGAAGGAAAAAAAAAAAAAAGAAAGGAAAAAAAAAAAAAAAAAAAAAAAAAAAAAAAAAAAAAAAAAAAATATAATATATAAAAATATATATATATATATATATAAATAAATATATATATATATACTATTAAGAGAGAGAGAAGAAGCGGACTAACCTAAACTAATATGCTTGCATATTAAATCCTCAGAGTGCGAAACATTCCCAAGGGGCGGATGGACTAAGTTCCTCCTTGTTGGCACGGTGGCCATCTTGCTCTTTGGCGAAAAGTTGCGGTGACTTATTGGGATAAAATTCAAGATGTGTTTTTCTAATCTGAGAAACAATTACCCAGATAGGGAAGAGCTTTGTCAGTTACTAAATATATATTTGCTTGTAGAGGTATTTCCATGATTAATTATAGATGTATGTTTGGTTGGCGTGTATTTGCTATCTGTGTGATATGGTGAATGACAATAGTTGAAGCGTACAACTACAGTATCTTTATAACCCTGTGTGAATATATATAAACATATAGGCAAAGATTCAAATATATATGAGAAAACAGTAAATTGATTTTATTTTTCTTTACAATAAACGTCCCGAATTACATCCAGGGAACATTGTGACTGCAAATGTAGTTTTATTACAACCTCCACAGCTA
This sequence comes from Penaeus monodon, assembly GCF_015228065.2. Lineage (NCBI taxonomy): Eukaryota > Metazoa > Arthropoda > Malacostraca > Decapoda > Penaeidae > Penaeus > Penaeus monodon. Next base: position 14,606,238 of record NC_051394.1, on the reverse strand, counting down.
TCGTCTGGTCAAGATATGTTATCTATGGGTCTAAGAGATCTTCCCCGAGACCTCCGGATACCTTCCAAATATCCAAAGGTCTCGCACCTAAAGCCATGGATTGCGTAAACAACGAGAAGGAAGCCATATTTTGCGCACGTTGTCCTCGATTTCAAAGAGTAAATGTACTAAGAACCCTGTTATGTTTAATAAAGGAGAAACTGTGATATCTTAGTTAAACCTAACATGTCAGATGGATTCTATTGATATGCAGTAATAAAACTTAAATTAAACAAAATCAAGATACTTAAACGTCATTATCTTATACAATGCATTGTTATGGAGAAATTGCAAACACACACACACACACACACACACACACACACACCACACACACACCCCACACCACACACACACACACCACACACCCCACACACACACACACACACAACATACACAGATGTGTTTCCCCCCCCCTTTTTGCTCAATTTAATTTTTATGGTCGTAGCTTAAAAACTTTTTCTAAAAGAATTTATTGGGAGGGGAGGGGGGGGGGCTCGCACTAGCTTCGCCCCCAGGAAATTCAAAATACGCCCTGCTCCCTTCATCCTCCATTAAAATTAAAATATAATAAAATAATAATAAAAAATAATAATAATAATAATAATATAAAATAAAATAAAATGTAGAGATGATGATAATAATGATAATGATAATAAAAATAATAAAAAAAAAAAATAAAAATACTGATAAAATAATAATAATAATAAAAATAATAATAATAATAATAAAATAATAGTAAAAGAAAATAACAAAAATAAGAGAGGTATGATGAGGATGATGATGTTTGTGATGAGGATGGATGATGAGATGATGTTTTGATGATGATGATGTGATGTGATGAGATGATGATGGATGAGGTATGATGATGATGATGATGATAATAAAAATAATAATAATTAATGGGCATTATTAAAAAAATTATATCTTACATCAAAAACGTAACATTCTAAGACACCTTTCTTCCATAGCATTTCCTCCACAAATTAATAATAAGGGCAATAGAAGCAGATGTAAAGCTAAAACATTTGGGGCGTAGTACTTCCAGCGGCGAGTAAAAAACGCGGAATCGAGGCGAAGACGAAACAACCAAACGGAATTGTAGCGATGACATAAGCGAGGGAAATCAAAGAGAAAGGGGAATGCCCCTTTGGGGCCGTGACGTGACAATAGATGCTACCGACGCAGTCTTTTAGAGCCAATAAGATTTGTAACAGATAATCACGGGCCAATAGAAGAATGACTCAAGGGAAGTCAGATGAAATTCAAATCAGGCTGTGTATAAGATGCTGTTTCGACTTGTTTGGACATTACGGATTTCTTGGTCAAGGAGAGAAATTGGTGCGAGATCCAGATATTTGCCTAGGCTCTATCCTGCAGAACATACGAGGTGAAGATTTTGCAGACATGGCGGGGTAGCTCCCCCCTGAGAGAGGGGTTAGGGGGCAAAACCCCCTATTTACTGTGAATGGCTTCCGTAACAAAAATTACTAAAATATTTACCTCGATCATTCACATTTACTCCACAATTTCGACGATACTTATCACGTCCTCCTCGGCTATCGGGATCGAATCGTAGCTTCGTTTGTGAAGGAAATGAGTGGTAGATTGAATCGAAACACTGTTTTCACCCAGAGATCAGTTTTACGCGTCATTTCCAAATTTACTCAATAAGGATAATAATAATTAAAATACTATTGTTACAATAAAGTTTTCATAGATACGTAAATAAGGTTTTCATAGATACGTAATATGATAAGTGCGCGGGTGCACTTATCATATTGTCTGATGTTGTCAATTACCACTATTTTACACAAAAATGAATTGACGGACGAAGAGATAGAGATAAAGTATTTTCTAATAGAGTTACCCTTAAAAGGACACATTCCGTACATTTTCTTCGTGTAAACGCAAAGATAAAAAACGTAATTTAAATTATGGGGAACACATTTATATATTGAAGGTTGTCAAATCGCCGTAGTTCTAGATGAATATCATGGTGGAGTATGTGTGTCACACATGCATATATGCATTTACGCATGCATGCATGCATAATATATATATACATAAATACATACATACATACTGTTACGCTGGCCGCCTCGTCTCTCTGCCACCAACGCAAGGCAGGCTAGGCAGACGGCGTGCTATCCACAAGGTCGTGAACACTGACAGCCCAAAAAGGGCACCGAGCACCACAGGTCCCGAACACCACGAGGGGAAACGCCACTTGGCGAGGCAGGGCACGAAATAAACACAAAATGACAGTTTTTCCCTTTTTTTACAAGTTATTTACCCGACATTTTTATAGGCACAATACGGGGGGGGAAACCAATATGTCCCCTGCTCAATACAGTTAAAAACAGGGAAAACACAAAAATATCGGGTTTCACAAGGGCACACACCGATCTTCAAGGAGCAGCACCCAACTGCGTCTCCTTGGGCTTGTCCTCCGCCCTCCGCTACAGCCAGTTGCGTCATGTTTGCCCAGGTCATCCTTTCACTTAACACATGTTTCGCCCAGAGACAAATACCCACGGATAGCACTATCCCCTCCCTAAAAGCAGACTACTGTCTCTCTGACATACCAAAATGAAACAAACACAAAAAAATTTAAATACAATAGTCCCAGGAACAAAAAATTCTTTCAAAAAAAATAACCGAAAAGAAAATCAGTTCGAAAAAACACAAAAATTTTTCATCCACGCGGTTTCTTCTTTCTCGTGGGTCGCTTGGGAGGGGGTTTTTGGGGGGCGGTAGTTGGCAGTGGCACCAGAGGTGTATCTCCTCCCCCAAAGCCCGGGCTCATGGCACTTTGACGTCTGTTCATCGCCCTCCCCGTCCAAAAACTCTCCTCATCTGGGTCAGCGTTTTGCCACCCTCATCGCCGCTACGGGGGGCTAACGTCATCTTTTTTTTCACCATCCCCCAAAAGAGTAGTTCCTGGCCCATGATAACGCCAACCCGGTCCACGGGGAAAAACAGACGTCGTTTTCGCCCTCTGCGAATTCGATAGGTGACATCAAGAGGGCCGCTCCCCCCGTGTAGGGCCCCCCCCAGGGCTCTGTAGTTTCGGCGAGAGCCTCGTTCATACGCGGGTTATGCAGCACACTCTGTCACCTAGTTGTCTCATTTCCCCTCATGCCCCGGTCATGGGTCCCCTTCAGGGCATGGGGGGCTCCCTTGAGCTTCCCACCATGTGGGTGCACCTCTCTGGGTTCTCCTGAAATGCCATGCATAGCGGGATGTGAATTTGGGAATTCACGTCGGGTGGCCCCCCTGTCCCAAAAATCCATGGCAGCCGAGTCAGGCCAAACATGAGTCGGGGGGTGAACCTTTTCCCCTTATGCACAGCAGACCGGTGGGCCCATGCATGGGGGCAGTTGACGCCCCCAGTTTTCTGACTTTCCCTGAAATATTTGGTAACTTAAGCAGGGTTTCCGGTTAAACCCCCCACCATAATGGGACTGGGAGGAGGGGTGTCGTCTGTGTCTTGTGCACCCCTAACAGCTCGAAAACACTCATGGAACACTTGGACCAAACTCAGGGCCTTGGTCAGTGCAGTTAGAAGGCACACCAAAACGGAAATGTTTTCATTACTAACCCCACCCCGGTCTCGCCTCGGGGTTTGGTTGATATGCCTGGGCCCACTTTGAGAAGTAGTCCATTACCACACAGATGTATCGGTTTCTTGTGCGTGAGGGGCAGTGGACCAGCAACGTCTATTGCCCCCCGTTCCTGGGTGCTCCCACAATTTACACCTAGGTAGCCCTTTTGCACGCCACACAATCCTACACCATTCAGCCCTCACTTCTCATCCCCACCCGTAAAAGCTTGACGGAGACAGTAGGGTATTTTTCTTCCCAAGGGGGCCACTGGTAACAGGAGAAATTTCCCCTCACGCAGGCCCTAGGTACTACAACTAACCAGTGACGCCCATTCACTAAACTGCCCCCAGCACTTCATAAAAAAACAGCTTTGATCCATCGTAATTTTTCCCCACGGGTCCCTGATACTTGGGGGGGGGCTCTCTGCACCCACAGCCCCCAACTGGGGCGTCCACTGAGAGCCTCAAGCCATGGAAAATGGAGAAAGGTAGTTTCCTCACATTGTGCCTTACGCCCCCCATCATCCCTTTGTGCCTTTCAGCCCCTGCAGACGGAGGCACACGGATGAAGTCCTTCTGGACACAGTGTGAGAAAACTAGCCTCAAGGGCGTCGATCAGGCTGTCAGCGTTGCATTGGCACGACCCGGGGGGTGGACGATGGGGTAGTTGACTGCTAAAGGCGCCCTAACCCCCCTTTGCCAGCTGCCCCTCTCTACCTTCAGCGACTTCAACCACTGTGGGGCAGCATGGTCAGTCCGGATGGTGAATCAGCACCGTAGAGGTACGGGTGAAAGGCTCAAGACTTTTACCCGCCAGCAACTTTTTCCCTCTCACACATTTTCGTTCGGCCTCTGAACTTGGCACTGTAGTAGGCCATGGCAACTCCTTCCCGTCCTTATCTGTGACAAACCTCCCCCGATGTTTTCCCACTAGCGCAGGTCCAACAGGAAAGGGGATTTCGGGCCGATGGGGAAAGACCAGGCTTCCACAGGGCCTTCTTGGGTGTAAATTTGCTACTGACACGCCTCGTCCCATGGAAGCACCCCCCTTTTCGTGTAAGTCGGTGGAGAGGAGTGCTAAACGGGCGAACCCTGTAAAAAGTGGGGGGTAGAGTGCAAGCCCAGGTAGCTCCTGACTTCCCCCACTTTGTTGGGAACTGGCCACTTCCCCACCACCGCCACCTTCTGGGGGTTGGTGCGCCACCATTTGACTGACAAATCCCCCAGAAATGGACTCGCGGAACTTTTGAGCATTTCTTGGGCTGAGTTTGAGGGGGCCTTCCCAACCGCTATAGTATTTTCCCCCAGCCGCTCCAGCCCCCCTCAAAGGGTGCCCCCGAAGACGATGACTTCATAAATGTAGACAAGCGCCATTTCCCACTGCGGCCATGCAATACCCCCTCAAACCCAAAAAAAGGGGTTGGAAACCAAAGGGGGACGTTGAATTCCCCAAGGCCCTTTCCCGAAGAAAAGGCAGTCTTTGGCTTTCTCTTCTTTAAAACCCCCCTGGGAAAACCCCCCAGGGGGTGGGAAAAACCCGGCCCCCCCCCGATGAGTGGTCATAATTTTTGCCGAGTTGGGTTTTTTAGTCTTTTTTCCCCCCGGGACCACCCAAAAATTTTGGACTGTCCTTTTTTCAAACCCCCGGGGGCCCGGATGTGCCCATTTCCCCGCGCTGGGGGGGGGTGGGAAACTCTTCCGTGTTATGCTAAACGGGGGGGGGGGGGCCTTTTTCAAACACTTCCTGTTAAACGGGGGTTTTTCCTCCGGCCCCGGTCCAAAGTACCCCCCCCCCATCCAAGCCCGGGGGGCCCCCCCTTCCCATCGGTTCCGGGCCCCCGCCCCCAAAAGGAAGTGGCACCCGGCCCCCACCAAAATCCCCACCCCCGACACCCTCCCCGTTCCCACAATGCCCAACCAACGGCCTTGGTTTGGGAAATTTCTCCAACCTTACTCCCCTCCCCTTTAAAAAGGGTTTCCCAAATAGCCTTAGCCCGGGGGTGGGTCCGGGCCCCTCTCCAGCACCTCGAAGGGGACCAATTTTTTTTTTTTTTTTCCCCCCCCCCCCCCCCCCCCCCCCCCGGCAAATTTCCCAATTTTGCCCCACCCCCGGGAAAAACACACTTTACCGGCCCCTCAAGTTCCCCCAAGGCAACGCCTTCCCCTGGGAGGGCAAAGGCCCCCGCAACTCCGTCCGGCCCCTACCCGGGGTGCACCCCCCCCAATAGGGTCCGGGGCCCCCTTAGCCCCTCCCCCAAAAATACCGCTCGTGGTCCGGAAGTTCATTGGGGGAAATTCAGGCCCCCTGGGTTTCCCCCCCAGTGCCCCCGTTCCATCTACGGCCCCCCCGGGTTGGCCCCCCCCCAAAAGACAGCTACCCCTCGGGGCGGGAGGGAACTGGGTTTCGGGCCCCCCCCCCCAAATTTTTGTGTCCCTTCCCACCCAGCACAACCTGGGACCAAAACCCCCTCACTTCTTCAGCACCTTTCAAGTCCGCCGGGAGGGGGATTCCCCCCCCGGCTCGGGGTTTTTCCCCCCCCCCCCAGCCCCCCCAAGCCTTAGGTTTTGGGGACCCTTCCCAAGACCCCCATTTTTCCCGGCCCCAGTCACCCGAGCCGGCCTAGGGGCCCCCTTTTTCCCCCCCCCCCAGGGGTTTCCCCCCACTCAGGCCCCTTTGCCCGTTACCGGGGGGGCGAAATGCGGGAGGCCCCCGTTTTTCCCCCCCGCCCTTGACCCCTTACCGCCCTCCCCTCCGGCCCTCTGCTCCCACCCCAGGCCGTTTTTAATGGGCCATATACCCCCCCCTTGTGGGCCAAAGCTGGTTAAGAGGCGGGGGGGCGGGAGTAACCTTCCCTGGGGCCCCCGGGAAGCTGGGGCCCCTTTTGACCCAAGCCCCTGGGGGCCAAATTTAAAAGGGGGTCTATGCCCCCCCCCTTTCCCGGACCCACTGGCTTCGCCTCACGTGCGGGGCCGGGGGGGGGGGAAACCGGCCGTAATTTAAAACGCCCGGGGGGGGGGGGGGGCCCCTGGGGGGGGGTGGTTCGGGGGCCCATTTTTTCCCCCCCTTTCCCAAAACTTTTGGGCCCCCCCCTTTTTTTTTTGGTTTGGGGGGGGGTTTTTTTTTTCCCCCCCCCCCAACCCCCAAAAAAATTTTTTTTTTTTCCCCCCAAAACCCCCCCCCCCCCCCCCCCTTTTTTTTTTTTTCCCCCCCAAAAAAAAAGTTTTGGGGGGGGGGGGGGGGGGGGGGGGGGGGGGGGTTTTTGGGGGGGGGGGGGGGGGGGGGGGGGGGGGGGCGGGGGGGGGGGGGGGCCCCCCCCCCCCCCCCCCCTTGGGGGGCCCCCCCCCCCCCCCCCAACCCCTTTTTCCCCCCCCCCCCCCCCCCCCCCCCCCCCTTTTGTGGTCCCCCCCCTTTTTTTTTTTTGTTTGTTGGGGGGGGGGGTTTTTTTGGGGGGGGGGGGGTGGAATGGTGGGGGGGGGGGGGGGGGGGGGGGGGGGGGGGCCCTTTTTTTTTTTTTTCCCCCCCCCCCGGGGGGGGGGCCCCCCCCCCCTTTTCCCCTCCCCAAACCCCCGGGGTTTGGGAATTTTTTCCCCCCCCCTTTTTTTTTTTTTTTTTTTTTTTTTTTTTTTTTTTTTTTTTTTTTTTTTTTTTTCCCCTTTTTTTTTTTTCCCCACCCTTTTTTTTTTTTTTTTTTTTTTTTTTTTTTTTTTTTTTTTTTTTCCCCCCCCCCCCCCCCCCCCCTTTCCCTTTCCCCCCCCCCCCCCTTGTTCCCCCCCCCCCCCCCCCCCCTCCCCCCCCCCCCCGGTTTGGGGGGGGGGGGGGGGGGGGGGTTGCCCCCCCCCTCAGATGGGGAAACTTGTTACAAAAGGCTAAGCCGTGTGTCCCGGGTTTTCCCTTTATAGAAAAAAATTTTTAAACCTTGAAGAAGTTTTTTCTTTGCTGGTACCGATCCCAAAATGCTCTTTTTTCTTGGTCCCTTCCGCCTTTTTTATTCTTTTAAAACCAGGGGTCACTCCGGATTCCCCCGTAACTTCCCTCCTCGCCGCAACTGGGCACTGAATTCCCCTAAAAAACCCCAAAAAAACCAATCCCTTTCCCCGGGCCCTTTAAAACCCGGGGGTTTGCCCCCCTTCCAAACACAAAGGGGTTTCCCGGCTCCCAACCAAAGGTGAACTACGGCAAAGCCCAAACAACCCCCCAAAACCAGGGCCCCCTGCGGCAGGAGTTCCCAAACGTTTCTTTTAAAAGGGTTGGGGGAAACCAACCTTCCCCAAAATTAAAAAAGTTCAAACCCCCCCCATTTAAAAAACCCACCCGTATAAAGGTTCAAGGCCAATTTTCGGAATTCCCCTGGTTCCCTCCCCAAACATTCCCCCCTTCCCAGCAAACCCCCTTTGAGGTCGTGTGGGTTGCAAGAAACCCCACGCCCAAAAACTCACGAGGCTTTCCAAAATTTTATCAAAAGCGTAGTATTGGGT
>NC_051394.1:14585616-14588116 GCF_015228065.2 Penaeus monodon | reverse complement strand
TATTATTATTGTTATTATTGTTATTATTGTTATTATTATCTTTTAAATTATTATCATTATCTTTTAAATTATTATTATCATTTGTTATCATTATCATCAATATCCATTATATGCTGTTGTTATTATTATTAGTACTAGTATTATCATTAATAATAATAATAATAATAATAATAATAATAATAATAATGATAATAATAATAATAATAATAATAATAATAATGATAATAATAATAATAGTAATAATAATGATAATAATAATAATGATAATACTATTATTATCATTAATATTATTGTTATTATTATTATTATTATTATTGTTATCATCATTATTATTATCACCATATTACTATTACTATTATCATTATTATCATTATCATTGTTATCATTATTATCATTATCATTGTTATCATTATCATCATCATCATTAGTGTGAATAATTTGGTTCTTTTGAATCAAAGGATGTCTTCAGTTCTGAGGGTTTGTGTTCAAACTCATGCGAAAATAATCCATTTATTGTTTTACTTCAATATGTTTAGGAGACAAAACAACAATAATAATGATGAAAATAATATAGGCAGCAAAACAAACTTCCTTTAATATTTAGACAAAATATCGAACCAAAAAAATTATATACAATAGGAATTCCATATAAATTATTTTCAAGAATATCTAACAACGCAGGAATCTCTACCAAACCGCATGCCCCTAAAAAACGCCGGAAATTCCTATAAAAACAAAAGAAAAATAAATTGTCACATGAACCAAGGCCGGTTCGTTTCTAACAACGCTGAAACTTCTTACGACACCGAAATCCTTACAAAATTGTATCAGAATTTTCTAAAAATTTATTATATTCTCAAATTACTGTATTTGAACTGGAACGCCACACCATGAATACTTAAAAGGACGCCCATGCCCCTCAACTCGGCCCTCAGCTGCAGTAGGGTGCGTCTCCGTTGGTGTGCCTCAGCGATCTGCCGTGTTCCACCTGAGCGCGAATCGAGTCGACTAGTGTCGAGCGAGTCGACGTGAGGGTTCAGTCAGCTCGTCCGAACCCCAGCTTTTAATTTATTCGTACAGAGTATACTGTATCTGTAGACGAAATTCTATTAAATGAAAATATTCTTTGTATGATTGACAAATATTCAGTTAGTATTATAATTATTATAATCATTATTATTATTATCATTATTATTATTATTATTATTAATATTATCACTATCACAATTATTATCATCACTATTACTATTATCATTATCATTGTCACTACCATTATAATGATAATGATGATAGCAATAATAATAGCAATAACAATAACAATAGCAGTGACAACAACAATAATGATAATATAATAATAATAATGGCAATAATTACGATAATAATGATGATGGTGATGACGATGATTGCTATTATAGGTTATCACCATCATTATTCTTATTCTTACTAATAATATTTTGATTATTACTCTTACTGTCATCCTTATCATTATCATCATTATCATTGTTATTATTATTATTATCATTATTACTATTATTATTATTATTATTATTATTATTATTATTATCATTATTATTATTATTGTTGTTTTATTATTATTATTATTATCACTGTTATCATTATTATCATTATTGCTATTATTATCATTTATCATCATTATCATTATCATTTGGCTGTTATTGTTGTTATTATCATTGCCTAAATTATCTTTATTATTTTCATTATCACTATTATTATCATCATCATTATCATCATTATCTCTGTTGTTATTATTATAGTCATTACTTTATTATTATTATTATCACTATTATTATTATTGTTGCTGTTGTTATCATTATTGTTATTATGATTATAGTTATGATTATTGTTATATTTATTATTATTATAATTACTATAGTCATTTCACTATATGTACTCATACAATACTTTATACTTAAGCATATCTATATCTACCATCCATCTTTCTTCATGTGTATATGCACTTATCTACTTACTTATGTACTTATCTACATTCCACATTCATATACATTCATATATCCATTTGTCTACTCATTTATTCATGCGTTTATTCACCCATTTACTTAATTTTTTACTCATTCTAAGAATCCTCTTCTGCGCCTCCTGCAGAGTTCAAAGAAAAAGGGAACAAATGGTTTACAATGTAACACTCAGGCAACCTCTTGGCCCGTGGTACTCTAGCCTTTGAAGGGGAGACAAGTGGTGAAGTGAAGTTTTTAAAGGGGAAGAAAGAGGGAGAAGAGGGAGAGAGAAAAGGGGAGGGAGGGAAAGAAGGAGGAGGGTGACAGAAGGGGGGAGGGAGAAGGTGGGAGGTAGGGAGGAAGTGAGGGAGGGAGAGGGGGGTAGGGACGGATAAAGGAAGAAGAGAAGGAGGGAGAGAGGGAAGGCAGGAGAGAGAAGGAGAGAGATAGGGAGGGAGGGAGGGAGGGAGAAAGAGGGAGGGAAGGAAGGAGGAAGGGAGAGAGAAAAAGAGGAAAAGTGAGAA
>NC_051394.1:14563116-14568116 GCF_015228065.2 Penaeus monodon | reverse complement strand
TAACGAAGTAACCTTGGGCCAGTGTGTACATGGAAGCAGAAATTACAAACACGGGACAAGGAAGCTGCATGGAAGGAAGGAGAAAGGGAAAAGAAAGGAAGGAAGATGAAGATGGGAGGAAACGTTAAGCAAAACGCAGAGGGAAGGGCACTTGGTAAAGGTAGGAGGAAGGAAAGAGAGGAAGGAAAGGAAAGAAGGAAGAAGAAGGAGAGGAAAGGTAAAGCAAAACGAGGAGGGAAGGGCACTAGATAAAGGAGGAAGGGAAAGAAGGAAGAAAGGGAGGGTGGAGGGAGAAAAGGTTTAACAAGAAGCAGAGGGAAGAGCATTTGCTATAAGTAGGAGGAAGGAAAGAGGGGGATGAGAAGGAAGTAGAAAAGACGGGATTGGAAAGGTTAAGCAATAGACGGAGGAAAGAGCACTCGTTAAAGGTAGGAGGAAGGAAAGAGGGGAGGAGAAGGAAAAGGAAAAATCGAGGTTGAAGAAGTTAAGCAGGAGGCGAAGGTAAGAGAACGAAAAGAGGCTGGTCTTCAGTTTAGACTGATGAATGAATCTTATATTGATGGAGCAATCTGTAGATATATATTGAAGTTACTGATCTGTCCTTCCATCCATCCATCAATCTATTTATCTATCTACCTGTTTACCTATTAGCAAGTCTGTTTATCTTTCTATCTGCCTATCTACCTATTTGCCTATCTATCTGTCTACCTATCTATCTACCTGTCTGTCTGTGTACCTATCTATTAACCAGTCAATCTGTCTGACTGGCTATCTGTCTGTCTATATATCGAGTATTCTATCTTTATTTCTATCTATCTATCATTCAGCCAATCCTATTCTCATTCCCCTCTCTCTTTCTCTCTCTCTCTCTCTCTCTCTCTCTCTCTCTCTCTCTCTCTCTCTCTCTCTCTCTCTTCTCTCTCTCCTTCTCTCTCTCTTCTCTCTCTCCTTCTCTCTCTCTTCTCTCTCTCTCTCTCTCTCTTCTCTCTCTCTCTCTCTCTCCTCTCTCCTCTCTCCTCCTCTCTCCTCTCTCTCTCTCTCTCTCTCTCTTTCTTTCTCTCTCTCTCTATCAGTATATGTAAGTATCTGTATACTATATCACTTTAAGTGAGTATATATATATATATATATATATATATATATATATATATATATATATATATATATATATATATATATATATATCAAGCAGTCTATCTTGTTTTCTATCTATCTATCCACCAACCACTCCCATTCTCATGCTCATTCTCTCTCTCTCTCTCTCTCTCTCTCTCTCTCTCTCTCTCTCTCTCTCTCTCTCTCTCTCTCTCTCTCTCTCTCTCTCTCTCTCTCTCTCTCAGTATATGTAAGTATGAGTACAACAGTGTACTCTATCACCTTTACTGAGTAGATATATAAAGGTCAAGTGATTAATCGCGAAATAGTTAAATAATTTTAATAACCATATCCTCCACATTACCAGAAATCAACTAAAATGCGAATAAATCTTTTTTTTTTACACAACAAACACAAGCAATGATAAAACGGTTCCCTTAAATGACGACACAACACACACTCTCTCTCTCTCTCTCTTTCTTTCTTTCTCTCTCTCTCCCTCTCTCTCTTCTCTCTCTCTCTCTCTCTCTCTCTCCTCTCTCTCTCCTCTCTCTCTCTCCTCTCTCTCCTCTTTCTCTCTCTCTCTCTCTCTCTCTCTCTCTCTCTCTCTCTCTCTCTCTCTCTCTTCCTCTCTCTCTAACCTGTATGTACGGCATTTAGGCATTCGTTTGCGGATTCCTAGGGGGCTGCAGAAGCCTACCGAGGGGCCGCAGGACAGGGAATTGAAAATGTTACAAGTAATCCTGTAATTTATTTTTTATTATTTTTTTATTCATGATTACACAATGTGTCTTTGTTGAGATGTTTATTTTTTACATTTTTGTTCGTTGGTTTGTTGCGTCTCTCAGAACGTGGCAATGATTTGTATAATGTACCTCCATGTTTCTATTACTAAATGCTTAAATGCTGGCACATGATGCATTAGCTACAAAGAGCGTTGTCCAGAGCTCAGCCCGAGAACTCTACACACTCACAAACACACACACACACACACACACACACAGACACACACACACACACACACACACACACACACACACACACACACACACACACACACACACACACACACACACACACACACACACGAATATTTTTGTGGTATGCTTGTACAATGAACACAATCTGATAAGAAACACTAATTTCTGTGAAGAGAAAACCTTTTATTAACAATCTTTACATACAAATGTAAAATAACTATATATCCCATCTAATCCCGTACCAAGGGGTTCTCTGAATATATAAATGAAGGTCCATGTAGAGGGTCCATAAAGCTTGAAAGGTTGAGAAACACTGATAGAGCCATGTGTCGCGGATACTTAAGTTGGCAATAACAATAGCCTATAGAGGAACAAAGCATTCTATACTCTACGGGACGCATCGCCAGGTTTCATTAGTTCCTTTCAGATTTAATATTTGTATTAATTTGTGGTATCGTCGTGGTCTGTTTAAGATTAAGATTGGCCAGAGAGGGAATCTAATAACTGAAGAAAAAATATCAATATAAAGTATATAAAGTTCTCATCAACATCATCAAAGTTGATTTTGGTATGAATCTTCGAAACATGAGTAAAAGCTCATGTGCTTGTATCTGTTCGTGGATGTGCCTATCTATGCGTATGTGTATATGCGTGTGCGTGAGAGCGTGTGTGCGTGCGTGCGTGCGTGCATATGTGTGTGTGTGTATGGTGTGTGTGTGTGTGTGTGTGTGTGTGTGTGTGTGTGTGTGTGTGTGTGTGTGTGTGTGTGTGTGTGTATGTGTGCGTGTCTAGGCGGGTGTGTGTATGAGTGAATGTGTGTGCGTGTGTGGGTAACTTTGTAAGAGTTTGTATAGGTGTGTGTGAACAAGAACTATTGTAGTTACTTGTAAGCATGCGTATGTATATGTAAGTATTTATAGAACTATCCCGCATGCACATTTGCATAAAAAGACTCATCTAAAATACCTTTATTTGTGATATTTATAAAACGCGTCATTAGGACCATCAATGTTGTTTATTCTATATTCTTTGTGATTCAGAGAGCTCTTGGTTACAACATCTCCACTAGAAATAATAACGATGATAAAGAAATTATAAAGCAGAATCGGAAACAGAAATAAAAACTTGAGATCTAGTATTTTACTTTGAAAGTGGCTGCGTAAATATCAATCGCTTTACTCTTTCATGTCTGCTCATAGGTCCCTGATGGTAATAAAAGACGTATTTCATTATTCTATAAAGTAAAATAATGAAATACACATAAGCACACACAAGATAATAAGTACAAAAGGCGAAGACGTATTGTGCACATCAAACTGATAACGATGGATGCAGATACTGATCATAAAAGTGATACGTATAACTAATCCATTTCTCTCTCTCACTCTCTCTTTCTTTCTCTCTCTCTCTCTCTCTCTCTCTCTCTCTCTCTCTCTCTTTCTTTCTCTTTCATCTCTCTCTCTCTCTTCTCTCTCTCTCTCTCTCTCTCATACTCTCCTCTCTCTGTTTCTCCACGCAGACACACACACTCACACACGCACGCACGCACGCACAGCACAACAACACACACACGCACGCACGCACGCAGCGACACAACACACAACACACAACCAACACACCACACCACACACACACCATCTTATAAATATCTATATCTGTTATTATATATATTTATATTATATATCACTTATTCATTCATATTCTTATATATTATATATATATAAAATATATATATAACAAATACTACATAATATATATTAGATACTATAATACTAACATAATATAATATAATCATACATAATATATATATATAATATATATAATATCATATATATATATATAATATAATATATATACATATATATATATATATATATATATTTTATATATATATATATATATATATATATATATATTATATATATATATATATAAATATATAATATATATAATATATATAAATATATAATATATATATATATATATATATATATATATATATATATATATATATATATATATATATATATGTATATATATATTATACATACACACACACACACGTACAGAAAGAGGGATTATTAGGATTATTAGTAATGTGATCAAAGTATGGGCAGAAAGAAACCGCCAGCAAGATGAACAATCCGTAATATGAGATAATAACCGAAGAGAAAACAATATACATGTTGAAAGCATTATAGATTAAAAGTTACGGCAGTAAAAAGACAAAACATAACATTAATTAAGAAGGAGAACAAGTTATTGTTAAAAGGAAAAAACAACTATGTAAATCAGGAAAATGATTGAGGCTCTGGGAGAAGGCAGCACAAATGGGCAATTTCGCTGATGAGAAAAAATATTGTACACGGAATTGTTGGAAGTGGAAGAGGAATGAAGTCATTACATTATACAAACTTAAGGGATAGTCTGCAGTATGAAGATGATAGAGGAATCAAAATTCTAGAATATCTATTACATGCGTTGGCAAGATTCATTAATGAATGACTGATAATGTTTGCTGAGATCCACTTGCATAAACATGGTTATGCTTGGTAAATATACTATAGATGAATCATGAGTCAGGTAAAAGAAACATTAGAAGTCAACAGAGAAGTGTATTACTGTTTCGTAGACCGGAAAAAAACGTTTGAAGGATAATCAAGACCGAGAATTATGAAGTAAAGAAGCACGGAATCATTTCTTATTGAAGAGGGACTACGCCTGGGTCCAGCGCTTGGCCCTTATCTGTTTCTGAAGGCACATTGGAACTGAATTATTACGGGGGAAAGTTATAGGAGCTTCTCCTTGAGGACGAATTTGAACTCAGACTGAAGGGGAGAAGAGGGGAAGTAGAAAAAAAGACAAGGAGAAACTTTATAGAGGAACAAACCCCATTAAAAGGACTTTAATGATAAGTAATAGACG
>NC_051394.1:14547935-14550516 GCF_015228065.2 Penaeus monodon | reverse complement strand
CTTGGTTCAGGTAAACCATGATCAAGTAGATTATATACTTCTTCATAACAGTTTCCTTTTCTGTACAGACTTTACCTAATGGGTCTTACCTCGTAAGCGATTGAACATCATGTATAGCCACAAAACACCGGGTTATCAGCTGTTACCTGAAGGAAAGTCTTTTAAGATTAGAGGTACATCACGTATCTTTGAAGAAGGCAAGCAATTTAAATATTTGTGAAGATTAGCCATTACCTCAGAGTTGTGTGGAATGTGAGCAACTGGGATTTCTATACAATGCTCAGTCTCCCCATTATACTCTGTAGACATAGAAATTTTGGGAGATTCCTGAGGAATCATAAATGCAATAGATTTGTCTTTGGCAATGTCCTCTTTTGGCTGTCTGTCAGTATACGATATGATTAAGCTGATATGTACCAATTGTGCACCTTTACGTCTATCAGGAGTGTGAAATACATAATCGCAGTCAGGCACTTTATAGTAAACAGCATAAGGTCTAGTGAATTTGATCTTTAGAGGATTTCCTGGGATTGGAAGAAAGAGTAAAACCTTGTCTCCTGGGGATAATTCTCGAGTTATTTTATTTCAAGTCATGATATATAAGATGCCACTGTTTGATCAGGGGCGGGGGGCTGAAGTGTCTGAAAACCACTGATCTTTAAGAACCTTGAGGGGACCTCTCATTTGTTTTCCATACATTAATTCAAATGGAGAATATCCAAATGATACCAGTGGACATTCCCGCGGGGCAGACAGAAGAAAATTAATGTTTTCATCCCAGGAATTATATGTTTCTAAGTAGTACTATTATTTTTGCATCGAGTGTAAGGTCTGGTGAAAATTCTTAAGGCAACCTTCTGGCTGGGGATGATAAGCTGTTGCGAGATACCTAGCCCTTTTAAGACTTCTTGAAAAAGTCACTTGTAAAAATACTGCCTTTATCACACTGAATCGCTTTGGGGACTCAAAATGAAGTGAACAAACGAAGTAAATATTTCACAATGGAATTGGCAGTAATATTCCTTAAAGGATACACTTCAGGATATCTTGTAACAGTATCCATAGTAGTAAAGAGGTATTGGTTCCCTTCCTTTGTCTTAGGCAGTCGATCGCACTTCTATCGAAGGGATCTGAGAATACCGGAATTCTAAGTAAAGAAGCTCTTGGAATTATTTGATTGGGTTTCCCTCCAACCTAACACACATGGCAAGACTTAATAAACATAGTAATATCTCTCTTCATACCTCGCCAATAGAAGTTTTAAAGTAATTTCTTATAGGGGACGTTTTTTCTTTTCTTTCTACGACCTTCATTTTAGCAGTTTCCTAAAACATACTTTCATATTTCTTTTCATTCTAATTCCTGGTTTCAGTACCTTGAAGTTATTCTCACTTTTTGCCTATGATAAGTTGTCAATAAAACTGAACAGTGAACTGAATAATGATGAATTGAATAATAATTATTATAATTATTATCATTATAATTATCACTATCATTATGATAGTAATCATTATTGTTATCATTGTTATTATCCATATCATTATTACTATTATGGCTATCATTGTTATTATTCTTGTTACTATCATAATATTAATAATAATAACAATGATGGTGGTGATGAGAATAATAATAATAATAATATTAATAACAATAATAATGATAATAATAATAATAATAATAATAATAATAATAATAATAAAATAATAGTGATATTGATTATAACGCTAATGGTAATAATAATGATAATATTAAGATAATATTAATAATAATGGTAATGATAACAATAATATGAATAAATAATAATGATGAGAATAATAATGATAATAATAGTAATAATAGTAATGATTATAATTATTATCATAATTATTATGATTATGATTATCATTATTATTGTTAGATGATGATGATTCTTGCTATTATAATTTTTATTGTTATCATTATTATCGTTATCATTATAATTACTCTTATTATTATTATTATTATTATTATTATTATTATTATTATTATTATTATTATTATTATGATAATAATAATTATCATAATAATTATTGTCATTATTTCTGCTGTGATTAATCATATTATTGTTATTATCATTATTATCATTATATAATAATATTATATATATAATATCATTATTATTGTTATTATTATTACTATCATCATCATTAGCATTATATTATGATTATATTATCATTATTATTATCATTTCTATTATTATTATTGTTGTTATCATTATTTTTATTATTATTATTACTATTATTATCATCATTATTACTGTTGTTGTTGTTGTTGTTGTTGTTGTCATCATCATCTCTTCATCTCATATTTTTTTTTAGTATTTTATTATTTATTATTATTATTATTATTATTATTACTATTATTATTATTATTATTATTATTATTATTTATTATAGTGTGAATAGTGAGAATAACTCCAGGGCACTAAAACCTAGAAGTAAAATGAAAACAAATATGATAGTATGCTTTAGGAAACTGCTAAAATGAAGGTCGTAAAAATGAAAGACATAACCCCTCCCCCCCCCAAAAAAAAAAAAGAAAAAAAGAAAAAAAAAAAAAAAAG
>NC_051394.1:14522935-14530435 GCF_015228065.2 Penaeus monodon | reverse complement strand
ATACAGTGATGAGCATCAGTACACAAAATTGTCTAAGGCGATACCGATAAATCATCATCATTAAGGGGCTAACGCCGACGGGGGCGCATGGCCACACCACTCTTCTCTTCCAGCCACGAGGGTCCCTCATGGTGAGTCTCCAGGCAAGCCTTCAGCCCATCTCTAACTCTTCATGACAGGTCTGGTCGAGATGCCTAAGCCATGACCATCTAGGTCGTCCCACGGGCTTCCTCCAACTAGGATCGTCTTGTAGAGAGACAACCTGATGGGCAGGGTCATCCACAGTGAAACGAGCTACGTGCTCATATGGCTTTGGTTGGAGATCTCGGATTATGCAAGTAACAGGTCCTATGCCAGTCTCACGGTGTAGCCGTTCGTTGGACACATGATCCTGCAAAGGCACTAGATAGCGTCCAGGTTTCATTTCCATAAAGCAAAACTGGCAGCTCAAGGCCTTGAAAACACGTAGCTTGATCCTTCTGCCTAGTTACCGACATTTCCAAATGCTCTTGTTGATCGAGTTCATGGCTCCTGGTGTCAGACCAATCCGTCTACTGACTTCTTGGTCTGACAAACCAAAGATATGAACTACACTACCAAGGTATGCAAAGCTCTCTGTGACTTCAACGACTTCACCGCAAGGATACCTCTAGGCCTTCACCTCATTCCTAAGTGCATCAAGAGCCGCCACCATTGACCCTAGAGACTCAAATAGAGTAGCAATATCATCAGCAAAGTCAAGGTCTGAGACCTTGATATTGCCCAGTGTGGTCCACACTGACTTTGGATTGTAGCTCTTCCCATTATCCAGTCCATGCAGGTGTTGAAAAGTGTTGGTGCAAGGACACAGCCTTGCCTCACCCCTGAATTAACAGGGAAGAAGTTTGACAGGCACCCACCACACTTTACAGCACCTTCAGTACAAGTATATAGGCTTGATATTAGGCCAATAATCTGTATCAGAATTCCCCTAAGTCTCAGGATCTCCCATAGCGATTCTTGATGCACCAAGTCAAACACCTTCTTGATGTAGGCTGCAAGCAACCCATAACTGAACTTATGACGGCATTCCAAAATTACTTGAAGCGCTAGGATACTGTCTATTTTGGACTTGCTAGGAGTGAATCCAGACTGCTCCAGTCTCAGGTGCCTTAAGGTGGTCACAGATCCGTTTCAAAAGAATGTGAGCGAAAACCTTGCCTGGTATGCTGAGCAGTGTAATGCCACAGTAGTGTACGTCCCAACGATCCCTTTCCTCCAGAGGGGAATGACCATGCCCCTCAACAGGTCAGAGGAGGACCCAGACTGCCAAGGCATCAGATTGCAGCAAGCCGTGCACAGGTCACCCCAGCCTTTAGCAGTTGAGCAGGGATATCAAATATGCCTGCGTCTTTCCCACTCTTCAGCTTAGAAATCGCCATCCTTACCTCAAGGTAGGAGGTTCCTCGTTGATGGGTGGGTCCGGTACAGATATTGTGATACCACCTACATCCAAGTTAACTGTAGAAGGTCTCCCTGGTACAGCTGCTCAAACTACTCAGCCCAACGTTCACAAACCCCAACATGATCTGAGATGATCTGTCCATCCAATGAGCAGACTGCAGTCATATGCGAGGAGGGCTTAGAGTTTAGTTCTCTCAGGGCTTGGTAGACCACATTCTTGTCAGCACTCGATGGAGGATCCTTCAGAATTGCAGTCAGTGCCACAGAACTCAGCACTCCGGTAAACCCTGCAATTAGCCGAGCATGGAATGCTCGTCTCAGTGCTGCAAGATGTGAGTCTGTCTTGCCACGTACGCCATTTTTCCTGGCTTAATGTTTCATGCTTGAAGGACCCACAGAACAACTGGTACATCAGTTTTGAGTTGAATCATTCAGAAACTCGTGCGAACCCAGGGCAACACACTCCATCCCTATCAGTCTGTCCATGTGAAACACCCTAGGGTGGCCTCTGGAAGGACGGGGAGTTTTGAAGTGGACCCGTAGGGTAGCCACTACCAGCCTATGGTCAGTGCCACAGAACTCAGCACTCCGGTAAACCCTGCAATTCTGAAGGATCCTCCATCGAGTGCTGACAAGAATGTGGTCGATCTGCTTGGAAACAGTACCCGTATTGTATACCATGTTGTATACCATTTATTACAAACATTACATCATCCTGAGCATGAAGCACCCACTGGTACTTCAAAATTGGCTAAAGCGATTCCGAATTTAACGTGATACTAATACATTATTGAAAAAATATATTCCATCTGGTACACAACACACACACACACACACACACACACACACACACACACACACACACACACACACACACACACACACACACATACATACACACACACACACACACACATATACACATATATTTATATACATATATATATACATACATATATATATAAATATATATATATATATATATATATATATATATATATATATATATATATATGTATATCACACACATACACACACACACACACACACACACACACACACACACACTCACACACACACACACACACACACACACACACACACACACACACACACACACACACATATATATATATATATATATAAATATATATATATATATATATATATATATATATATATATATATATATATACACAATATATACATACATGTAGATAGATAGATATAGATTTTCACACACACACAAAAAAAAAAAAAGAAATGCACACATACATTTTCTCTTTCTCCCCGTGTAATAAACCAAAATAGCAGGGGAGGACAGTGGTTGTTTAAACTTTTTTTTCCAGATTACTATCCCATTCACTTAGCAATGTTTCATGTGGAAGCTCAGCCCAAGATGGTGTATCTGGCTGCTGCTGATTTTCATGAATAATGTACTTGTACATTAGGAGTTTAAAAAAATCTCACAAAAATGTCACTTTCATATACCCTCTCCCCTGCAATTGAGCTTAGTGCATTCATTGTACACGTGATGAGCGCATTTCGTGTCCACCTGTGTAAATGTATTGTAAGTACACTATTCATACTGCTCATGCTGTCTGCTCACAGCAAGAGTAGTCTACAGCACAGCATTTGTCATGAATTTTCAGAATGCCATTAGACTCCTTTCATTATAGAATCACTTAAAATCAGGATTTTTTCTTACATTGCAAACTCAGGCACGTCCTACCGCAATGACCCAGTGGTGGACTAAGGACAGACACATTTTCTGGACTAGTATTTAAGAAAATTATAATGAAAAAATAAAATTCTATATGATAAAAATACTAGGAAAATACAATACAACACACACACACACACACACACACACACACACACACACATACACACACACACACACACACACACACACACACGCGCGCGCGCGCGCGCACACACATATATAAATCAATATATATATATACATAAATAAATGAATAGATATATATACATATATATATATATATATATATATATATATATATATATATATATATATATATATATATACATATATAGGCCGCGGTGGCCGAGTGGTTACACTCGGCCTCAAAACATCGGACTCAAAACTGTCACGACGGCAATCTGAGTTCGAGGGTTCGAGTCACCAGCCGGCGCGTTGTTCCCTTGGGCAAGGAACTTCACCTCGATTGCCTACCTAGAAAACAACATATCGCCTTGAGAAGTTGAACGCATGTGCCGTAAGGGAGTCACCGCCATGGCACAAACAGCAGTTGATTAGGAAGGGCATCCAATCAGGCAAGGGTGGCACGGCCATATAACCTCTCAGTAATGAATTGAGGAGAGCCTGTGTCCTGCAGTTGTTTAAAAGATATATATATATATATATATATATATATATATATATATATATATATATATACACACATACATATGGGTATGGGTATATATATGTACACACACACACACACACACACACACATACACACAACACACACACACACACAACACACACACACACACACACACACACACACACACACACACACACACACACACACACACATGTTCTATGGTTCTATGTCATGGGTCCGTGAAACTGTAAATGTCTTACCCATTTGAAATTTTGACATACAGAGAGTCCTGTATTGTTTAGACACTCGTAATGCTGCCCATTATTTGCAGAGGTAATGGTCAGTGAGGACACTGTCCCTGAATGTATGCGCGTATGAATGAGTATACATGTGTTACATTTACAATTCTGTTAGCCTTTTATTAATTTTAGCTTGTTTCTGTGAAGGATCATGTATATTATACTTATCTGCATTGTCTAATGCTAATCTTGCTGCAAAAGTTTGTATTATTTGCGTTTTGTTTTTTAAGTTCAGATGGTTGAACCACATGTTTGGAAAGAAATTGACAATGATGTCAGCAATGTTTTCAACCACAACAATGTCTACTTCAGTTGTCTTTTTTCGTTATGTTGCTTAAGTTTGCTGTGGCCTTTACGTTTATTTCATCATTATCAATTGTAAATGTTATATCAGTCTATGTGTGGTTCTAGATCCCCTTGCAAGGTTTGATATAACTGTTTTCAGATACTAATATTGTGTTTGCAAGGTTTTTAGCTGCTGCCTATAAAAAAGATAGGCAGAGGGTCTGAAAGAGACTGAAATATATTACAGTTCAATGAATTCTGAAAAAAACTGAGATCTTGTGGGTAAGTATATTTTGAACGAATGTTAATCAAGTCAAATTATTTCAGTCTGTTAAAAAAAAGAAAATAAATAAATGGTTGATGCTGTGAAGAGAACAGGATAAATCACAGCATGAGTAGATTCCTTTGTCATGAATTTTCAAAATGCCATAAGACTCCTTACTTCAGATCTATGTTGTGTTTTGGATAAAAGGTGTTTATTGGTTTGTGACTTCTTTCTCGAACACTTTAAACCTCATGATTATCATTTGTTATATCTGCATTTCCTAATATGAAAATAAGTGTTATATTCCTGTTTCCCGAGCGATTGGTAGGTACCGATGACTAATAATGACTCAGATAATGTGCAATTGCGGCTGGACATTCCTTAATGAATCGAAAGCAATGGCGTCTGCTCCTGACGTTACTTGAAGTGACCGAAGTCGAAGTGACCTGGATCAGAGTAATTCATATAATTTCAGAGTGACACAACTCAAACTACTCATCTCTTTCGACAGTTCGGTCTTCCCTCGCTGTCGTTTAGCGTCGTGGCAAGCGAAGGACGTACCTCGGGGATTGCTTGAGGACGAGAACCAGGTCGTCAGAAGGATAATCATGTCACCGAATCACATGCGCCGCTGGCATGTGTAATTAATTTCACTTTCGAATCATTCCCTGCTAGTGGGTGATGTTAATCCCTCTCGGCTGATCCAGACTAATCCGCTTACCCGCTGGCGCCGCGCCCTTAACGTCTGCTTTGTTGCGATTCGGCCAAATCTCAGTGTTTTCAAAGAGCAACAATAGACGGTTTTTGTCCCGTTTCACTTTGGTTCCCATTAACATGTGATGGCGTGGTTAATGATAAGGGTAAAATTATCACTCGATGTTTGATAATCAATACATTTGGTACAGTCAAACCAGTACTCTCACTATATGTTACCTCTGGTATATAAATTGAAATAGAGTGTGTGTATGATTGTGTGTGTGTGTGTGCGTATGTATGTGTGTGTGGCTGGTGTGTGTGTGTTGTGTGTTTGTTTTTGTGTGTGTGTGTGTGTATGTGTGTGTGTATGTGTGTGTGTGTGTGTGTGTGTGATAATATATATATATAATTAATATATAATATAAAAAAAAAAAATATATAAATTATATATTAAAATATATATATATAATATATAATAATATATATAATATATATATATATATATATAGGCCGCGGTGGCCGAGTGGTTACAACATCGGACTCAAAACTGTCACGACGGCAATCTGAGTTCGAGGGTTCGAGTCACCAGCCGGCGCGTTGTTCCCTTGGGCAAGGAACTTCACCTCGATTGCCTACCTAGAAAACGACATATCGCCTTGAGAAGTTGAACGCATGTGCCGTAAGGGAGTCACCGCCATGGCACAAACAGCAGTTGATTAGGAAGGGCATCCAATCAGGCAAGGGTGGCACGGCCATATAACCTCTCAGTAATGAATTGAGAGAGGCCTGTGTCCTGCAGTTGTTAAAATATATATATATATATATATATATATATATATATATATATATATATATATATATATATATACACATACATATGGGTATGGGTATATATATGTACACACACACACACACACACACACACACACACACACACACACACACACAACACACACACACACACACACACACACACACACACACACACACACACACACACACACACACAATCACACACCACACACACACACACACACACACACACACACACACACACACACACACACACACACACACACACACACACACACACACACACATTGTTCTATGGTTCTATGTCATGGGTCCGTGAAACTGTAAATGTCTTACCCATTTGAAATTTTGACATACAGAGAGTCCTGTATTGTTTAGACACTCGTAATGCTGCCCATTATTTGCAGAGGTAATGGTCAGTGAGGACACTGTCCCTGAATGTATGCGCGTATGAATGAGTATACATGTGTTACATTTACAATTCTGTTAGCCTTTTATTCATTTTAGCTTGTTTCTGTGAAGGATCATGTATATTATACTTATCTGCAATGTCTAATGCTAATCTTGCTGCAAAAGTTTGTATTATTTCCGTTTTGTTTTTCAAGTTCAGATGGTTGAACCACATGCTTGGAAAGAAATTGACAATGATGTCAGCAATGTTTTTAACCACAACAATGTCTACTTCAGTTGTCTTTTTTCGTTATGTTGCTTAAGTTTGCTGTGGCCTTTACGTTTATTTCATCATTATCAATTGTAAATGTTATATCAGTCTATGTGTGGTTCTAGATCCCCTTGCATGGTTTGGTATAACTGTTTTCAGACACTTATATTGTGTTTGCAAGGTTTTTAGTAATGTCTTAGCTGCTGCCTATAAAAAAAGATAGGCAGAGGGTCCGAAAGAGACTGAAATATATTACAGTTCAATGAATTCTGAAAAACTGAGATCTTGTGGGTAAGTATATTTTGAACGAATGTTAATCAAGTCAAATAATTTCAGTCTGTTAAAAAAAAGAAAATGAATAAATGGTTGATGCTGTAAAAAGAACAGGATAAATCACATCATGAGTAGATTCCTTTGTCATGAATTTTCAAAATGCCATTAGACTCCTTCCTTCAGATCTATGTTGTGTTTTGGATAAAAGGTGTTTATTGGTTTGTGACTTCTTTCTTGAACACTTTAAACCTCATAATTATCATTTGTTATATCTGCATTTCCTAATATGAAAATAAGTGTTATATTCCTGTTTCCCGAGCGATTGGTAGGTACCGATGACTAATAATAACTCAGATAATATGCAATTGCGGCTGGACATTCCTTAATGAATCGAAAGCAATGGCGTCT
>NC_051394.1:14510435-14512935 GCF_015228065.2 Penaeus monodon | reverse complement strand
CACACTAGTGTGTGTGTGTGTGTGTGTATGTGCGCGCGCGCGCGCGTGCGTGCGTGTCCACCGGTCAATAGAAAAATTTTCAACATGGACTTCCTAACCTTCAAGACAAATTATATCTTTCAAGACAGAATTATTGAATTTCCTTTTGAAATTTAATGTTAAATATATATATATATATATATATATATATATATATATATATATATATATATATATATATATATTCTTGTGTGTGTGTGTGTGTGTGTGTATTACAGATACTTTCCAATTCAAATAATATTAATAGCTGCTTATATATATATATATATATATATATATATATATATATATATATATATATATATATATTTATTTATTATATAAGAAACTTTGGAAGTAATAAGAAATCTCTCCCATTCTTGTCAGACTTTATCGCCGACAAAGCCCCCATCCCCCTCTCTTTTTATCTTTTTACACTGAATGTAAATAAATAAATAAATACATAAATGAATAAATAAATGAATCATGATATTAAAAAAAAATAGTTTTCGTTCAAGCTTTAAAGCTAGTGCCAAAATTTCAGGATTTTTTATCTATCTATTTATTTATTTAATGATAATAATAATAATTATTATTTATTTATCAATTTCAGCAACATTTCCGCCTATTTTTCCGCTATAGTCGACAAAGGCCATATCGAGAGACCTTCAGGGAAGTTGTAGGGCTCCAAGGATTTAGCCGAGCAGAACTCCCGGAGGAATCCCACAGATCCTTCAGCTCGCAACACAGTGACTTACCCCAGTGGCGCCTGCTCGTATCAGGCCAAGTTTTCAACGTCCTGTTCAAAGAAGACCTTTGTCAGAGAGTTTTCGTGGGTGAAAATGTTAAGTCTCACCTGGACAGATAACACTATAGATATGAAATGCTTGCATGTTAAATTATCTGCAAGTAGTAATTATAATGTATGCAATTATATCAAGATGGTGACTTTATGATCCCTAAAAATACATGAATGAATATCGTTATATCTATAGTTAACGTCTAAGAAATGTTTCGAGAAGTATTTATGGAATATTATAAACACCGAACAGAGACAAACCATCCAATGGCATTTCCAGTAACTTGTGCAGCGATGGAGCAATCCTATCAACCCTATGGGGTATTTGTTTGTTACTTCTCGTTGCCCAGATGTCTCAGGGAGTGTGGTTTCTGACTGTACATGGATCTCCAGGAACTTCAATTGCGGTCACACTACTTCTTGGTATAGAGGGACCCCGAGATACGGGGAGATTTGGCCCATCCCCAGCTGTTCATCGTGGCTGATCCTCTCTGTAACTAGGGACAGACAATGGACCGCCGTGTCGGCCTTGGCCCCTCGATATTCGTTGACCCCGCTAATGTTAATAAATTTATGAAATGACAATTAGCAATTACTTCATTAATGATTGAAATAGTGTTTTATTATACAGTTATACATGCCTTCTCTCATTTTGCATGAAAGTATGAATAGTTATCCGTGGAAAGGAACTGGGGACCCTACCACGTACTCAATCGAATCGCCGTATGCGAGTGCGTGTGTGCATCCATGCACACACGCATCGCCCTGCGCGCGTATGTGAACACGCGCGATGATTTACATAATTTTAGGTAAATCGAATCTAGATACGATGAAGTTCCTTGGGCGGGGAACTTCATCTCGATTGCCTATTTGGCCGCTGGTTGGGCGGGCCAACCCGGGTCAGTGCTGGTCCCAGGCCCGGATAGATGGAGAGAGTGATTACCTAAAAGGTAACACCGGCACTCTCCGTGGAAAGGAACTGGGGACCCTACCACGTACGCACTCCAAGAGCATCACAACATGAAAACTACAATTAAGAATTATGTTGTGACCATGGCGGCTCAAACATGAACCTACTGTTAAAAAAAAAGAAAAAAAAAAAAATAGCATGGTATTTATTTTCTAATTTTAGCATGTCGCCATGGTCGCACGCGGTATTCGATTGGCTAAGGAAACACGGCGATTATAAGGGTAGCGTAGGTCCTTTTAAGTTTTACGGCCCCAAGCTAGGGAAGTACGGCGATCAGGTACTCAAAACAGTTTACAGTGTTGTCTCTCACATCGGAGCCATTACAATCTCGTAAGGCCTATGAAGGCGATATTCAAAACAAAATTAGCCACTATGTTAAGATGTCACACACTGTACTTACAAGTACCTTGTGAGTTACAGTTGTTCTGGGGCTCTTCTACGGGTTTCAAACCGTTTATTTCTCGATTTGTTAGTCGACAGGAACCATTATTTGAGTATAACATGCCTTTTCCATATTTGATACCGGGGAATTTTGATTGTCTAGTGCTTTCTTCGTTTTCCATGCTTTATCGTTATCTTGAAGCAGATATAAGTTGAATGTAAATTGAGAATTGTGTTTCTATAACCTTTTGTGATGCCATATATCCAACTAAACAACCCTTTCAAGAATTATTATTCCGACAACCAGTAACTTTACATCGGGTTCCTTCTGC
>NC_051394.1:14487935-14490435 GCF_015228065.2 Penaeus monodon | reverse complement strand
CCACACCACACACACACCACACATACACACACACCACCACACACACTATATATAATTTTATACACACACACACACACACACACACCACACACCCCACACAATTATATATATATATATAATTATATATATTATATATTATATTATATATATATATATACATATATTCATACCCTACGTCAGTGGTCTTAGTTTGTCTACAGGAAGGCGAAAATTCGTTTTTGTAATTTCATTATCAGCCAGACATTCTTCTTCTTAACCATTATTATTACCACTTAGTGTGTGTATCAGATTTGTTTTCTCAATAGACCTAACCTGTCACCATGAGTGATAGACCAAAAGTTCAGTAAACAACGTGAAATATCAATTTTATATACATGTTACTTGGAACACATGTCCTGCCAGTCACCTTATCAGTTTTAGTCAAACATGTAGACATACAACTTGCATTCAGCCCCTGGTGATCATAAAAAAGAGGAAAAAAGCAAATCAACGTGGAAGCAGGCCATTAAGACGGCACGCAAATGTAGATTTTAATAATGCGAAGTACATGTAATTTTTTGCTTACCGGAAAATCCTTCACAGTCACGCGCCCGTTTACAGAAAGAATGCATTTAAATCATTGATTCAAACAGAATTGTTAGCAATGTAAATCTTTCTTTGAGTTTAAGACGATCTAATTTACTGGGCGTCCAAATCCTTTAGGAAACACATGCATATAGGGTGTGTTCCTAGAATCAAAAATTATAGTTATGATAAATACAGCGGGAATTGAGCGGAACGGAGATGGTGGCGCCACCCGAAGCACACTATAGACGAGGGTGATAAAATTTCAAATTATCAGCTGTTATTCTTCGTCTCTGTGTGTGCTCTTGTAGCAGCCTTTCCTTCAAAGTATGCATATATATATATATATAATATATATATATATAAAATATATATATATATATATATATATAATATATATATATATATATATTTTATATATATATATATATATATATATATATATATATATTTACTTATTTATTTATCAGAGAACATTGTAGACGATTTATTTAATTGTTATAGTTGGCGTGTGTGAATAAAAATTCTCTCTCTCTCTCTCTCTCTATCTATCTGTCTGTCTATCTCTCTATCTCTCTATCTATCTATCTGTATCTCTCTCTCTCTGTCTATCTCTCTCGCTTTCACTCTCTCTCTCCTTCCCTCCTCTCTATTTCTTGCCTCCCTACCTCCCTCTCTCTCTCTCTCCCTCTCTCACAAACACACTCCAATCCTGTAACCTATCAAAGAAACAAATCACAGAGTGTACATACACACAAATTTCATTTTACTTTCATCAGCGTCTTGAGAAAAAATAATCAGACAACATGAAATATGCAACTTGATTTTTATGTCTCCTCCACAGCCATGGCCAGAGAGGACGAAAGAAGAAACTCAAGAGGCCTGAAGACAGTGAAGACGGCGATTCTATTAGCGCTACTGTTGACACCCGTTAACAGTAAGCTCTACCGAAGAGGAGAAGAGGGACGGAAAGGGCTTGCCGTCATAGCGGCTCATGCGGTCGCTTCGAACGTCATGTGTGCTGCTGTTTGCAAAAATAGTTAGTTTTCATATTTGTGTGTGTGTGTATGCATATACATGTACACACACGCACACACACACACGCATATATATATATATAATATATAATATATATATAATATATATATATATATATATAATATATATAATATATTTTATGCATATATAGTATCATTACATAATACATGCATATATATAATATATTTTAAATGTGTATGTATTATACATATATATACACATATATATGTAAGTATATTTATACATTCCCATCCCAAACAGGGCATATATATATATATATATTATATATATATATATAATAAAATATATCAAATATATATATATATATAATAAAACATATATGCATGTATTGTATGTAATGTATAAATATACATACATATCATCATCATCAATAACGGTATACTCATGTTTGAGCAGCCGTGGACCTCTACACCATCCTTCGCCACTCAACTCGATCTTGTGCTTTTCTTTCCACTTGTACCATCGACAGCCCCAAAATATCTTTGATGTTGTCGCCAGGGCTTGTCTTCGGTTTTCCTCTTCCTCGTTTCCCTATCACCATCCCTGTCAGCAAGTTTTCTCAATACTTTTACTTTCATAACATGACCAATAAACTTTAATTTCCTTTTGTTCAAGATGTTCCAACAGCCGGTCTTTACAATTTATTTTTCTCAGCACTTCCATCATTCGTTTTCTTCTCTGTCCAGTTAATACGTAGTACTTGTCTGTAACACCAATTTAAAACTATTTATCTTTTTCTTGTCTATCTTCTTCAGCACCCAACACTCAGAACCATATGATGCAATTGGGAAAAATAATGAGTTCAATAACCTCAAACTTTTTCCGTAAAGGTAATGCTTCGGTCTTCAGAGTTATTGAAAGCATTGTGCATTTTTGG
>NC_051394.1:14462935-14465435 GCF_015228065.2 Penaeus monodon | reverse complement strand
ATATATATACTATGATATGATAAACAGATAGAAAGATATAGAGGACCTACACCATATGAAGCAGCACCTCATAGAGTATTGTCTATCTATCTATATTCAATTTATCTCTTTATATTCCCACACCCCCAACACACTACACCAAAACAAAACACACACCCACACACACACACCACACACACACCACACACACACACACACACACCAACCACACACACCCCAACACCACACCACACCACACACACACACAGGGGACCATAAATACGAGGGACTACATTTTAAAAAATACCCGTATGATTACATTTGTCTTTGGAATAAAAGGGGAAATAATAAAAATGAAGAAAAAACAAAAATGAGCGCAAACATTTTTCCATCTCGCCTGTCCGCCCCCGAGAAGGGTGGGGGGACAAAGACGTTTTTTTGGCCAGAAGTGTGTGCGTTTCCTGTGTGCGGGTGAGTCGTTTTTAAACCCATCAAAAAGGGGCCTTTTTGTAATTATGACTCTTAGAAAAAACGTCCCTCTGTTGCTCGCGGGGGGTAATTTATCTTGTCTCGAGGAATGAAAAGGGAAAGGCTGTAGCGGGGGTCTGCAGCTCACCCTCCGCATGATCTGTCTGGCGGGGCTCTTGCTTAAAATCGGGCAGAAGTTTTCGGCGCTTGCTCGAGGGGGCCTGCGTTATGATTCTCTCACTGATTTCTGTTTTTTTTTTTTTGGGGGGGGAGGTGGTTCGGGGGTTTTTTTTGGGGGGGGGGGGGAGACTTTTTTTTTGGGGGGGGTTTCTGTAATTTTTTTTGGGAGGGGGAGACTGTTTTCGTATTTTTCCCGGGCCCGGGGTCTTGGATGTCTGCTTTTGGGTTTACGTCAAATGATATTTTTATTATCGCTTTTGGGTTTTTTTTTTTATCACTGCCACCTGTGAAATCATTTTTGGGGTTTGACTCATTTGCAGAGGCCTTTGTGGAATTGAATCTAGATGGACTCTAGGGGAAAAATTCCGCCAGTTTCGTTAAAATTGAATCCCGTGTATTTGCCTTTTAACTTTTACGAATATATCAATTGGGGTGTTGAACGCCAAAAGGGGGAAAAATAATGGGGAAATACTAATAATGTGATCTTGTAATGAAAAAAATAATGACATGATGATGAAATAAAATGATAATAAAAACGATTAAAATGGTAATAATAAAATATAATGATTATTAAAAAAATTTTAAAGTCTTGCTTTGTGTAATTAAATGTTGTGTATGTGTGTGTTGCGTTTTGGCGGGTAGATTTTTTCCCGGTTGTGTGAGGAAAAACGAGTGTGGTTTGGAATGCTTGAAAAAACATGGTTTGGCTTTTCTTTCACTTAATTTCATTGTTCACTTTTAATATTGTTCCAGGGCAAATGGCTCCACAAAATACAAAGGCACGCGGTTCCCTTTTGCCAGCTCAGCCTCCCTTTTGTGTTTCGGCGCTTTTTTCCTCTTGTATGCCGGGGGGGGTTCTCTTGTTGCATTTTTACGTGTGTAATCTGACTCGCAAAAGAAAAAGAAAAAAGGCTGAATTTCCGGGCTTTAATTTAAAGCCCTGTTCTTTACATTAAGGATAAACGAAAAAGTTTATATCTAGGGGATACTTTCTAGGGAGCCAAACTTTCTTTTTGGTATTTCAATAAAAAAAAGGTGGAAAAAAGGGAATATGAGCAAATTCTGAAATTGATATAAAGAAAAATAGAAAAAAAAAAATAATAACAAAAAAAATATAAGGGAGTCGAATTTTTGTCATTAAGGATTTGAATTTGTGTTCTGAGGAGGGTTTGAAAAAGCCCCAACAAGGGTTTTGATGGGGCAAGGGGCCACTTCCCGGTTATTTTATAAAAAAGGCGTTTAAAAAATTAAAAAAGAACGGTTTTACTAAAAAAAAAACAGATTCCCCTACATTTGGGAGCGAGGAAACGTCAGTTGTACTACGTACGCCACAAATTTTTTTGGGGCTTTTCTGTAGAGCAGACAAATTTTTGTAATCGGCACGTAGAAGAGGGAACCCTTTCCCTGTTATCTCGCGCAACAGATGTGTATTCAATCTCGAGTTTTAAAAACTTTCACTGACTTTTTCAGAGTAAATTTTCAAAGCATTCTGAGTTCGAAGTCGTTTTTTCCACGCAGCTTTTCGCTGCAAAAAATTTCCCTTTTTATGTCGTGCTGTTGGCTCCGGGTTTTTTTTTCTTCATATTTTTGCCTTGCAATTTCCTCTCTGGTCCTGAACTGTTATTATTTATTTTCTGCGTTTTTCGTTTTTTTAGTGTGCTATAACTTTTTATCAATTTTTTTTGTATATATTAAATCCCGTTTTGTATATGGTGGTTTTTCTCCAAGTTTTTAAAATTGTTTTGGGCTGAAAAAATTGGGAAACCCTTACTGGGAAAGGGTTTACTTTTATTTTTTTGAAAGTTGTATGTCTGTCTTTTTGGTTTAAAAATTTTGTACTACCTTTTTTTCATGTTATTTAGCGCTTTTAAAA
>NC_051394.1:14431130-14436130 GCF_015228065.2 Penaeus monodon | reverse complement strand
ATCTATCATCATATGAAGTGTCTATGTGTTGTGTGTGTATGTATACAGGTACATACTACAGACATACATATACATAATATATATATATATATATATAGAGCTTATATATATATATAGATAGTCATATATATATCTATATAGATTATATATATATACTATTCTACACACACACCACACACACCAACAAACACAAACACAACACCACACACCCACACACACACACACACCCACACACACACACAAAAACACACCACACACACAGACACACTATATGTATATATATATAATATTACATATATATATAATATATATATATATTATATATATATATATATATATATATATTTATTTGTTTTTTTTTTTTTTTTTTTTTTTTTTTTTGGTTTTTTTTTTTTCGATCGTTTTGTATGAAGTTAGAATCAATATATAGATATTATGCTTTGAATATTAGATAAACATATAGAAAATATATAGGAGAGACTACAATAACCGCATATGCAACACGCACACTCATATAGCTATTTGTCTATCTATCTATACTTCATATTTATGCATCTATCTTATAATTCACACACACACACCACACACATACACACGACACCCAAACACACACACCACACACACACACACCACACACACACACACACACCACACACACACACACACACCACACACACACACACACACCACACACACACACACACACACACCACACGGACGCATAATACGCATGGACATAACATGTTATAAATAACCACGTAGTATATACATTTTGTACGTATGGCAATATAAGGAAAATAATAGAATGAACAGAACATACATAACTGAGCGCAAATCGTTCCATCTCGCCTGTCCGCCCGAAAGACGGTGAGGAGGACTCAAGACGTGTTTTGGCTCAGAACGTGTGTGTCGTACCGTGTGGGTGGCGGGTGAGTCGTGTAAACCATCAATAACGGGCCGTGTTGTCTTATAGAAGTCATTAGAAAACGTCCCTCTTGTTGCTCGGCGTTAATGTGTAATATTAGTCCTCGAGAATGACAGGAGGACTGTAGCAGGGTCATTCAGCTGCACCCTCCGACATGATACTGCTCTGGCGTGCTCTTGCTTGAATCGGGACCCAAGACAAAAGCAGAAGCTTTCGTTCGGCGCTTGCTCGAGGAGGATCTGACGTTATGCTTATCTCTACTGATCTTCTGTATTTTTTTTTGGGGGGAGGGGTACTGTTTTTTTTGGGGGGGGTAGGAGACTATTTTTTGGGTGTGGTTACTGTAATTTTTATTGGAGGGGGGGCGACTGTTTTCGTATTCTCGCGCGTGGTCTTGGATGTTCTGCGTTATGGTTACTGTCAAATGATATTTTTATATATCATGGCTATTGGGATTTTTTTTTTATCACTGACCACACTGTGCAATCTATCTGTTGGGTTGACTCAGTTGCAGAGGCCGTTGATGGACATTGAATCTAGATGTAACTCCTAACGGACAAAAACAAAAATTTTTCCCCGCAGATTCGTTAAAAATTTGAATCTCCGCTACGTATATTGCCTCTATAACATTACGATATATATGGACATTGTTGGGTGTTGCAACGCATAAGGGACAACTCATATTGAGGCAATAATAATAATGATGATACTTGTAATGAAAAAATTATGAATCATGATGATGATAATAATAAATGATAATAATACCGGCTTATAATGGTAATAATAACAATAATAATGATTATGTAAAAACTTTTAAGTCCTTTGCTTTGTGTGTATATGTTGAATGTGTGTGTATGTGTGTTGGGCGTTTTGGACGAGGGTAGATTTTTTACCAGGTATTGTGTGAGAGAGAACTAGTGTTGTTATTGAATGCGTTTTGAAAACACATGGTTTTGGCTTTCTTTCACTTTAATTTCACTTGTTCACTTAATAATGTGTTCACTCAGGTTGCTATGGCTCACAAAAATACAAAAAGGCGACAGCGTGTTACTTTGCCGCTCGGAGCCCTGTCACTTTTGTGTTTCAGGCGCTTCTTTCCCTTGTTGACAGGCGGGTTCTCTTATGTTTGCATTTTTACGTGTGTAGATCTGAGCTCTCGCGAAGAAGCTAGTAACCAGGCTGCCTAGATTTCCGGTACTTAATTAACGCCGTGTTCTTTACCATTAAGGATAAAACAGAAATGTTTTATATCTAGGGGATACTTTTTCTAGGCGCCAATCATTTCCTATTTTTCGTGTGTTCATAAAAAAAGGTGGAAAACAGGGAATATGAGCCAAATTCTGAAACTTGATATATAAGAAGTAGAAAACAAAAATAATAACAAAAAACATAAAAGGCGAGTCGATTTTTGTCATTAAGGATTCGAATTAGTGTTCTGAGGAGGATTTGAAACAGCCGAACAAGTTCTGATGGACACGAGGGCACGTTCCAGTTATTTCATAAAAATGGCGTTAAGGAAATTAAAAACAGAACGGTTTCACATAAAAAAATAAGATTACCCGTACATTACTGGCAGCTGAGGAAACGTCAGTGTGTCCTACGTACGCCTACAAATTTTTTGGCGCTTTTTCTGTAGAGCATACGAAGTTTAGTAATCTGGCATCCGTAGTAAGAGGAACCTTCCATGTTATCTCTGCGCAAACAGATGTGTATTCATCTCGATGTTAAAATCTTACACCGACTTTTTCAGAGTAATTTACAATGCAGTTGCTGATTCGAAGTCGTTGTCCACGTCAGCTGTTTCGTCTGCAGAAATTTCCTCTGTTTATGTCGTGCTGTGCCGCTCCTCCGTTTTCTTTTCTTCATAGTTTTTCTGCCTATGCAATTTTTTTTTGCCTCTCTGGTCCTGCACTGTTATTATTCCATTGTTCTGCAGTTTTTTCTGTTTGTTCTTAGTGTGCTATACTTTTACTCATCTTGTTGTATCATATTTATAATCCCGTTTTTATATGGTGGTAATTTTTCATCCAATGTTATTTTTAAAAATTGTTTGGTCTGAAAACATTGGAACCATTACTGTAGAAAGGTTTATCTTTTATTTTTTTGAATGTTGTATTGTCTGTCTTTTTGGTTTATACTTTTGTACTAATCATTGTTCATTGTCTATTTAGCGCATTTAATAAAATGTTCCTCTTATATATATCGTATGTGTATATTGTGTCTATATTTGTTATTTGTGTTGGGTGTGTGTGTGTGTGTGTGTGTGTGGTGTGTGTGGGTGTGTGTGTGTGTGTGTGGTATGTGGGAGTGCGTGTGTCGCGTGTGCGCATGCATATGTGCATGTGTAATGGACATTGCTTTTTGTTTTAATATTCAATTTAGAATTATTCTAATGAATGTATGTGGTGTAAATTATATTCTATGCTTATCAAACTTAAGTCACTTTTTTGTAAATTATATATAAACAGCATAAAAGGATTGATACTTATGAACGTCATATACTGTAGCAAATGCTGGTAAATAAATTTTAAAATACTAAATGTTAGGTATCAAACAAAATGCATCGCAATGATTGCAAGAAAGCTTACAAATGAAATAAAATGAAATTTGAAGTTTCAATATATATCCACGAAAACATAGACGTTCATTTTCTTTTTTCAGTAATAAATCAAAATCAAATGCCCTAAAAAGCATACTGAATACTTTTCTAATAAAAGATTTACATACGCATATAAACAACAACACACACACACACACACACACACACACACCACCCACACACACACCCAAAACACACGCAGACAAACACACACACCACCCACACACAACGACCCACACAACACACACACAAACACACACACACACACCACCACACACACACCACACACACACACACACACCACACAAACACAACACAAACACTACCACACACACACATATATATATATATATAGATATATATATATTATATATACTATATATATATATATAGATATATATGTATATATCATGTGCATATATAATGTATATATATATGCATATATATATAATATATATATATATATATATATATTATATATATATATATATATATATATTTATATAAACTATGCATATATATATACATATATATGCATATATATATACATATATCTATATATATATGCATATCTAAAAATCACAAAATCCACACACACACACACACACACACACACACCACACACACACACACACACACACACACACACACACACACACACACACACACACCACACACACACACACACACAAACACACCCACACACACACACACACACACACACACATATATAATTATATGAGTGTGTGTGTGTGTGTGTGTATGTGTGTGTGTGTGTGAATTTTAGATATGCAGATATAGATATAGATAGATGCATATATATATTATAATATATATATATATATATATATATATATATATATATATATATATATATATATATATATATATATATATATATATATATATATATATATATATATATATATATATATAAGGCCGCGGTGGCCGAGTGGTTAGAGCATCGGACTCAAGAGTGGCACTACGGCAATATGAGTTCGAGGGTTCGAGTCACCGGCCGGCGCGTTGTTCCCTTGGGCAAGGAACTTCACCTCGATTGCCTACCTAGCCACTGGGTGGCCAAGCCAGCCCAAGTCAGTGCTGGTCCCAAGCCCGGATAAAATAGAGAGAATGATTACCTAAAAGGTAACACCGGCACTCTCCGTGGAAAGGAACTGGGGACCCTACCACGTACTTACTCTAAGAGTATCACAACATGAAAATTGCAGTTGTGTATCGTGCTGTGACCACGGTGGCTCAAACATGAACCTACCGTTAAAAAGAAAAAAGAAAAAAGAAAAAAAAGAGAGAAAAAAAAAAAAAAAAAAAAAAAAAAAAAAAAAAAAAATATATATATATATATATATATATACATATATATATATATATATATATATATATATAATATATAATATATATATATAATATATATATATATATATATAATATAAAAATATATATATATATATATATATA
>NC_051394.1:14391165-14393665 GCF_015228065.2 Penaeus monodon | reverse complement strand
ACATTTGGAACATGTGACGTATTTCGGTTGCCCAAAATATGTTTAATCCATGATGATTTCCGTAAAACCTGAAGCTGGCTTGAAAAAATATTCAGGTATGGAAATAATATACTTGAAACTAGTCAGATAGTTCAATAATTATAGTAAGATAGAAATGAGAGTAAAAAGTGATATAATGATAAAGATGACAATGATAAAAGCAATATTATTCATACTACTACAATTACTGACTTATTTGTACTACTGGTGTTCTGCATCACCTATTACTACTATATCAGCTACAAAGTAATAGCTACAAAGAGAATATTACCAACACTAGTATTGACTGAAATAGCAATAGTAAATGTAACGATAGTGATGATAATAATAATGATGACGAAAATGTAAATTTAAGTGATTTTAACTGTTGTGATGGAATCTTTATGTCAGTAATAATGATAGCGATAAAGATAATAATGATGATAATAATATTAATGATATTAAGAGGAATAACAACAACAATAATAATGATTATGAAAATTATAATAATAGTAATGATAATGATAATAGTAATAATAATAACAACAACAATAACAACAACAACAACAACAACAACAACAACAACAACAACAATAATAATAATGATAATGATAATAATAATAATGATAATGATAATAATGATGATGATGATGATAATGATGAATAATAATAATAATGATAATAATAATAATAATAATAATAATAATAATAACAATAATAATAATAATAATAATAATAATAATATTAATAATAATAATAATAATAATAATAATAATAATAATAATAATAATAATAATAATAATAATAACAACAACAACAACAACAAAATTTTCCATAAGCCATTCCCTCCCCAGTTATCACCCCACCGAACGCCACACGCAACTCCGATCCCTAATATCAACACTTTGTATTATAAACGTCATCAGGTAACGCTTGGAAGGTTAAAGGTGGATCAAATTTATCATTTTCCTCTTGACAAGGTGTTACTCCTCTTGCTCGATGGCCGCCGTGCCCCGACAGTCCAATTTCCCGGTGAAGCGAAGCAGAAGATCGACCTTCCTGCTAAAACTGTGAATAATAGCTTCGATATAATGACCGTTTCCTGTTTTTCTTCGTTTATTCTTTCTTTCTTTTCTAATGGTTATTTTTTTTGTCATGGTTGTCTTGGTGTTGTTATATTGTTTATTTTGTATTGTTTGTTTGGTATTCGTGTGATGTATGTATCTTCTTGAAGTCATACGGTAAAAAGAAAGTAAAAATATGTATGTTAATCGCAGACTTATTAAAAATATTCATAATTACGTTAGATAAATAAACAAACCCACCTGTAACGCTGAATCAACGATACGTGTGTGTACTGTATAATTCCCATACCTGAAAAATAATGTGAAATCAAGATATAGAACAAGATTATCTCAAAAAGGATTATTGGATTTTCTTCTTCAAAATCTGACTTGTCTTCCACAACATATCCAAAGAATGTGCATATTTTCGCAGGCAAAAAATAAAGGTCAGTTTGTATGAATGTTTGTTTGTTTGTTGGGAATTATTATTATGATTCAGAACAACAGTTAAATGTGACAATTACAAAAAAAAATACCGTAATTACACATAGAAACTGGTCCTATTAAGCCAATCTATGATCCATGCAGACATTTATCTACACAAAATACCATGTTGCCTCCAATATGTATTTATGAGAAGCCACCAAAACGTTCAAATAACATAATTCAATAGAAGTATAGAATGTTCATATTGTAAACATAATATACGATAATTACTGAAAACCATTAGTACTAGGGTGACTCTAGCTCATTAATGGATAATGACAAAATCAATAAAACATCATTTGGAAAGTACTATGAAAAAGACTTCGCTTGAGCTCCAGACAATGATCAGCACCGATAGAGCAGATAATCCTTCCTGGCATCAATATTAAAGATAGAAAGAGACACAATGAGGGGAAGGAGAGAGAACGGGAGATATGTATTGAGCAATATAGATGGACAGATAAATAAATAGATAAATAGAAAGATAGACGGACAGATAGTGGAGCGATAAGAGAGAGAGAGGGAGAGAGAGAGAGAGAGAGAGAGAGAGAGAGAGAGAGAGAGAGAGAGAGAGAGAGAGAGAGAGAGAGAGAGAGAGAGAGAGAGAGAAAGAGAGAGAGAGAAAGAGAGAGAGAGAGAGAAAGACACATTTGTGATAAGAAAGTGGATAAAAAAGGAGCGAACGCAAGAGAAGAAGAAAGAGTGAGAAAAAAATAAACATGTGGTTCGCAAGACATGAAAAGACACTGATCTTTAATCAGACTGTGCGACCTAAACCCTAATTAAACATTCGGGAACGAGAGAAAGATCACTTAAAAGTGTGCGATGATAGGTCATAACGGTATCCACTTATATGTATATATATGCGCATATATATGCATATGTATATATATATATATATATATATATATATATATATATATATATATATA
>NC_051394.1:14377199-14386065 GCF_015228065.2 Penaeus monodon | reverse complement strand
CACAAGTCACAAGAATAACTTCTCACAGAATGGAAGGTAATTTAAATGAAAGCAATGTAAAACAGGAAAGGTACGTGGAACAAAGGGATGGGGGCTTCTGCACAGAGGGACATAATTTAAGTTTCAAGTTCTTCATGACAAAGGCACAAGTTAGATGTACTGGTATCGCTCACTAGGGTACTGTTAAGTAAACTTCTGGAATAAAGTGCCATTTGTTAGAACTTTCTCACCATATATATATATATATATATATATATATATATATATATATATATATATATATATATATATATATATATATATATATATATATATATATACATATATACATATATATACATATATATATATATATATATATATATATATATATATATATATATATATATATATATATATATATATATATATATATATATATATATATATATATATATATATATATATTTACGTGTGTGATTGTCTACAGATATGATCTGAATGTCTACATATATGATATGTACATATACGTATAAATGTATGTATCTTTCTATCTATTTACATGTTTATTTATGTATCTAACTACTATATCTGTCTATATCACATACACACACACACACACACACACACACACACACACACACACACACACACACACACACACACACACACACACACACACACACACACACACATACACACAAAATGCAAACGCATTTACTTATTCTAAAAATGTATCTCTACAATCATACACTCTAAAGACTCGAGTCACATATCACTAAAATACTTTTTCCTTCGCTGCTCTTCTCGATATGTAATGCAATACAAGGAAATCTTCGTTCACATCTATTATTCAAACGAGCAGGGAATGTATGTATGTATGTATGTATGTATGTATGTATGTATGTATGTATGTATGTATGTATGTATGTATGTATACTCTTATACCTCTGATAAGAGGAGGAATATCTTTCTTAAAACGAATTGCCAATTCCATATTTAAGATTTTCTTTTGGAGTGTTTTCCTGGAAAGAAAGATTCCTAATTCAATTATGCATATATTAATTAGAGATTTAGTAATTATGGTTCAAGAATATTTGTATATTGATGTAAGAATGAAAATATAAATAAATAATTGGCGAACGAATATCAAATCTCATATGATATTCATTCTAATTACTATTAATAATACAAGAAAGAAAATCTATGTGGGAACTGGGGAAGTGAGTAGATAATTATCAAGTTGGACGGACAATTGGGAATGATGTAATCCACCGCTTCTTGTATAAATTTCAGCAGTGCACCAATATTGGCATTACACCTCTGTTAATGAGCCCAGGTGAACCCTTCTTCAGAAGATGAATAAGTGACAGCATCACTGGGAAAGGTTCACCTGGGCTTCAGCGAATTGGAAGCAACCGGTATGCCTTGGTGAATTGTATTTCTCAGCCTGGGAGAGCATGATTTTATTTTACCATGACTAGATCCAGCTCTCGTCCAAATCTGGCGATATGATTTCATATTGTCTCTGCTGATACTACACTTGCCATCCTGAACCCAGGTTGACCTTTGTTGATGGGTGAATTAATAACAGCATCAGTGGGAAATGTTGACCTGGGATTCAAAGAAGCATCGAGGGAAATCATGTTAAAAAAATATATTTTTTTTAGCCTAAGTTAATCTTTCTTCAGAGGATGGCTTACTAACTGCATCACTGGGAAAGGTTCACCTGGGCATGAAAGAAGCGTCGTTGTAGAGAAATATCGACAGTATCTATTATTAGAAATAGAGGTAAAGCTAGACCTAATAATTGTGAAGTTAATAAATCATAATTTTCAGTATAATTCGTCAATTATTATGAAACACATAGTGTAAGAAAAATAATGAAAATACACAATTGGCGAACGAATATCAAATGAAATAATATTTATTCTAATTACTATTAATGATACAAAAAAGAAAACCTATGTCTTGTATGAATTTCATCAGTGCAGCAATATTGGCATTACACTTCTCTTAATGAGCTTAGGTGAACCATTCTTCAGAAGAGGAGTAAGTGACAGCATCACTGGGAAAGGTTCACCTGGGCTTCAACGGATACGAAGCAACCGTTATCTCCTGGTGAATTGTATATCTCAGCCTGGGAGAGTGTGCGTTTAGTGCATGATTTCATTTTACCAAGACTAAATCCAGTGCTCATCCAAATCCGGCGATATTTCATCATGTCTCTGCTGATATTACACTTGTCATCCTGAGCCCAGGCTGGGCTTTGTTGGAAGGATGAATTAGTAACAATACCACTGGGAAAGGTTC
This sequence comes from Penaeus monodon, assembly GCF_015228065.2. Taxonomy (NCBI): domain Eukaryota; kingdom Metazoa; phylum Arthropoda; class Malacostraca; order Decapoda; family Penaeidae; genus Penaeus; species Penaeus monodon. Next base: position 14,383,773 of record NC_051394.1, on the reverse strand, counting down.
TCCGACGGAAATCATGAAAATGAATCTTTTTCAGCCTAGTTTAACCTTTCTTTAGAGGATGGCTTACTAACTGCATCACTGGGAGAGGTTCACCTGGGCTTGAAATATACTAAATTTGTCATCCTTTGTTGGATGGATGAATCAATAACAGCATCACTGGGAAAGGTTCACCTGGGTTGGAATTTACTACAGAGAAAGAGGGACAATATCAATTATTAGAAATTGAGGTAAAGCTTGAGCTAATAATCATGAAGTTCATAAATGATAATTGTCGGTATTTTTCAATGAAGCAGTTGTAAGAAACATAATGAAAGAATCGTAATATGAATACATAATTGGCGAACGAATATGAAATGAAATTATATGTATTCTAATTACTATTAATAATACTTGAAAACCTATTTGGGAACTGGTAACGCGAGTTGATAATAATGATATGTTCCTTTGATTCTTGTATAAATTTCAGCAGTGCACCAATATTGGCATTACATCTCTGTTAATGAGCCCAATTGAACCATTCTTCAGAAGATGAATAAGTGACAGCATCACTGGGGAAGGTTCAACTGTGGTGTAAGGATGATAATATAAATACATAATTGGCAAACGAATATCAAATGAAATGATCTGTAATTCATATATCTAATTGTCAGTATAATTCTATAATGAAGGAGTTATGACACATAATGTAAGAGCGAAATACATAATTGGCGAAAACCTATGTGGTAACGGACGACGCGAGTAGATAACTGTCAAGTTGGACTGACAATTGGGAATGTGATCCTTCGATTCCTGTATATATAAATTTCAGCAGTGCACCAATATTGGCATTACACTTAGCAATATCTGGAAAAGGTTCTCCTGGGCTTGAAAGAAGCATCGAGGGAAATCATGTTAAGAAAATGAAGAAACTTTTTCAGCGTAGGTTAACCTTTCTTCAGAGGATGGCCAACTGCAACACTGGGAAAGGTTCACCTGGGCTTAAAAGAAGCGTTGCGGGAAGAGAGAAAACACAAATAAATTCATTACAGAGAAGTAGAGACAATACTAATTATCAGAATTTTAGGTAAAGCTATAGCTGGTAATTGTAAAGTTCATAAATCATAATTGTCAGTATAATTCTGAAATGTAGCAGTTATGACACACATAATGTAACAATGATAATATAAATCCATAATTGGCGAACGAATATCAAAATGAAATTATATTCATTCTAATTACTATTAATAATACAAAAAAGAAAACCTATGTGGGAACTGGTGACGCGAGTAGGTTGAGCTTTGTTAATAATCGCATCACTGGGAAAGGTTCACCTGGGCTTGAAAGAAGCATCGAGGGAAATCATGCTAAGAAAATAAATCTTTTTCAGCCTAGGTTAACCTTTCTCCAGAGGATGGCTTCCTAACAGGGAAAGTTCATCTAGGTTTGGAAGAATCGTCGTGGGAAAAGAGAAGGCATAGGTAAAAGTTATAACTGAGGAATAGAGACAATAGCAATTGTTAGAAATTGAGGTAGAGTTATAGTTAGTAATTATGAAGTTCAGAAATCATAATAATTGTTAATATAATTCTTCACGTTATAATGTAAGAATGATAATACAGATACATAATTTGCAAACGAATATGAACTCAAATGATATTCATTTTAATTATTATTAATAATACAAAAAAAAAACGATGTGAGAACGGGGGACGTGAGGAGATAATTGTCAAATTGGACGGACAATTTGGAATGATGTGATCCTTCGATTCTTTTATAAATTCATCAGTGCAGCAATATTGGCATTGCACTTCTCTTAATGAGCCCAGGTGAACCTTTCTTTAAATACATAAGTGACAGCATCACTGGGAAAGGTTCACTTGGGCTTCAGCCAATAGGAGGCAACCGTTATCTCTTGATGAATTGTATATCTCAGCCTGGGAGAGTGCGTATTTAGTGCATGATTTCATTTTACTATGACTAAATCCAGCACCGGTCCATATCTGGCAATATGATTTTATCTTGTCTCTGCTGATACTACACTTGTCATCCTGAGCCCAGGTTGAGCTTTGTTGGATGGATGAATTAATAACAGCATCACTGGGAAAGGTTCATCTGGGCTTCAAGGAAGCATCATGTATTAGGATGGCTTACTAACTGCTTCGCTGGGAAAGGTTTACATAGGCTTGAAAGAAGCGTCGCGGGAAAGGATAAAGTACAAGTGAAGGTTATTACAGAAGAATAGAGGCTATATCAAATAATAGACAACTGTCAAGTCGGACGGACAATTGGGGATGATCTGATCCTTCCATTCTTCTTAATGAGCCCAGGTGGACCCATCTTCAGAATGGGAATGCATCAATGGGAAAGGTTCACCATGCCCCCCCCAAAAAAAAAAAGAAAAAGAAAAGAAAGAAAGAAAGGAAGAAAAAACATCGAGGATACTCATGGAAGAGACATGTTAAAAAATAATCTTTTCAGCCCAGGTCAAGAAAATAAATCATATATCTCAACCTAGGTTAATCTTTCTTCAAAGGATGGCGTACTAACTGCATCACTGGGAAAGGTTCACCTGGGCTTGAAAGAAGCGTCGCGGGAAAAGAGAAAACATGAGTAAAAATTATAGAGGATGAGAGACTACATCAATTATTAGAATTTGAAGTAAAGATATAGCTAAATATTAATGTAAGAGATATGAATACATGACTGGCGAACGAATACCAAATTTATATGATATTCATATTAATTACCATGTGGGAATTTGATACGATATTAATTCTAATTACTATATGGGAACTGGGAACGCGAGTAGATAATTTACCAATCCGGATGGATAATTGGGAGTGATCTGATCTTCCATCCCTGTGTAAATTTCATCAGTGCACCAACACTGGCTTTGCAATTTTCTTAATGAGCTCGGGTGAAACCTTCTTCAGAAAATGAATAAGTGACAGCATTACCGGGAAAGGTTCATCTGGGCTTCAACGAACATAAACACAACCACAACCACAACCTCTACCACATCCCATCAGATTATCCTTCTACAGCGTAAGCATCCCTAATCCTAACCCTTACCCTCATCTCAGCTGGTTCCGGATTTCCGATACTTGACATGTGCCGCCTGTACCCATGCCATGACCGCTGCTCCTTGGTCGAAAGGAGTGCCAACGTGCGAGCTGGGAAGATGTCATGGCCAGGGACGATACTCCAAACTCCCTGGAAGTCCTGCGGCCGACAGGGAGAAATCTCTGATCGACGCTGACCAGCGATCTCACTCGCATTTTAACTTCTGCATTCTCGAGGTTAGCACCGCTGTCATGGGCGAGAAGTCCGTGCGGCTCTGTTAGCGCCTGGTAGGCTGACTTTTCCGCTCCCAACCTCCTTCGTTAGCCGAGTGCGACTCAAAGTCCGGGCGTGACGACGCGCTTGCCGGGGAGCTGGCTGCCAGCACTTTCATGCCAAACGCGCACAATCATGCCAGGGATGGGGTAAACACAGATGGCGCGGGGCCACTCTTGCTGACCTTTGTCTGCCTTTCCGCCTCCCAGTCATCTATCCCCCATCTTATTTATTCTCTCTTAATAAATCATCTTTTCTATCACCTTATCCACCCTCTCTCCCACCTTTCCCCTTCGACATCGGGTCTTTTTTTTTTCTTCTATTTCGATTCCGAATATTGGCATTACACTCGCTCTAAATGAGCCCAGGTGAACCCTTCTTCAGAAGATGAATAAGTTACAGCATCACTGGGAAAGGTTCACATGGGCTTCAACCAATATGAAGCAAGCGTCGTCTCTTGTGTATATCTCAGATTGGGAGAGTGCGGATGTAGTGCATGATTTCATTTTACCATGATTAGATCCAGCACACGTCCAAATCTGAAGATATCATTTCATCTTGTCATCCTGATCCCAAGTTGATCTTTCTCCGGAGGATGGATTCATAACAACATCACTGGGAAAGGTTCACCTGGGCTTCAAAGAGCTCCGAGGGAAATCACGTAGCAGACATGTTAAGAAAACTAATCTTTTTCAGCCTAGGTTTCTTCAGAGGATGGCTTACTAACTGCATTACTGGGAAAGGCTCACCTTTGAGTGTGTGTGCGTACATACACACACACACTTACTCGTACATATATATAAAGAATATCTCTATTTTTATGTCTATCTATATATACATATACATATGTAAATGCAATCACACACACATGTACATATCCACACACACACACACACACACACACACACACACACACACACACACACACACACACACACACATATATATATATATACACACACACACACACACACACACACATATATATATATATATATATATATATATATATGTTATATATATATATATATATATATATATAACATATATATATATATATATATATATATATATATATATATATATATATGCATATATATATATATATATATATATATATATATATATATATATATATATATATATATATATATACATATATATATGCGCGCGCGCGCGCGCGCGTGTGTGTGCGTGTGTGTGTGTGTCTGTGTGCGTGTGCGTGTGTGTATATACATTCAGACAGACACTCATTTATATTTTTATTTATTTATTGCTCGGCCCTCCAAATAAATCCACGAAAAAGCTTCCTTCCACTACATTCACTTTGAAAGAAAGAAAGAGAGAAAAAAGAGAATAGAGATAAACTACATATTGAAGGCAACAACAAATCGGCCCAACGACAATATCCCACAAAAATATCTCGGCTTGTGTTTTGTCGGCAGAGACGTCATCCGTCATGTTTAGTGGTCCGAGAGTAACCTCCCTTCCTTCCGAGTCCCACAGAAACCTTTAGAGTCCTTTTGAGTTCTTTAGAGCCCTCTAGAGTCTTTCAAAGTCCTTTAGAGTTCCTTAAAGTCCTTTAGAGTTCCTTAGAGTCCTTTAGAATTCTTTAGAGCCCTCTAGAGTCCTTTAAAGTCCTTTAGAGTTCCTTAGAGTCCTTTGAGTCCTTTAGAGTTCCTTAGAGTCCTTTAGAATTCCTCGGAGTCCTTTAGAGTTGTTTAGAGCCTTTAGAGTTCCTTAGGTTCCTTTAGATTCCCAAGGGTCCCGAAAAAAGGATAAGTCTTTAGATTGTTACAAGAGCGGGAAAGGTGGCAATGCCAATGAGTCTTCTCCGTGTTTTAGATACTAAGAAGGTCATAGAGAAAAGTAGAAAGAAGTACAGTTAATTCAAGACAAAATGCTAAATGGAATGAAAGACGAAAAAATAAGCAAAATGAAATCCAGATAATTAAAGACAAAAAAAAATAAAGAAATAAATAAAAAATGAATAGATAAACAGAAAGAAAGAGTGAATGAATCAAAACGTTGCCGCTTGAATGATGACTGTTCTCGTAAACAATGATAAAAGGGAAAATTGTGCCTAGCGGGAATACTGTTTTCTACCAATTATATATACATAACAGGAGTAAAGCGGGTTAATTATGATAGAAGGATGGGCATTCTGATAAATTTCCTTTTGAAGTTTATTCAATGGATATGAAGCAAATGTTACCTTTCACACACCGGTTAAGATGTTATTTGGCTTTAGCAGATCATTCCTAGATAAAATCGTAGGTAAATATTATTTGAAGATAAAAGGGCTCTGCTGATAAAGGGAAGATAAAATTGTAGGCAGATATAATCGTCCACAGATAAAAGATGTCCTTATAACACCATCAACATATATAATCGTCTGTAGGTATAGTATTCGGTGGATACAGTCGTCCGTAGACATAATTGTTTGTAGATCTAAATATGTCGGTAGATACGAGCAACATTAGCTTTATTCATCCGTGTATAGTGTCGCTGTGTTTGGATACAGCCATCAGCAGATGTAATCATTGGTATATATAAAGGTCTGTAGGTATAATGTTGATTAATATAACCGTTGGTAAATACAGTCTGGAGTATATGACAGTTTTAAGTTTGAAACCATTTTAACCGTAATAAAAGCTATAATTGGCGGATTGTGCAATAATATCCTCAAATCTTTCGAATTTATGTTATCGTTACTATATACTGCTGCTATTACATTTTGTTTTGAGGTGTTTTTTATCTAATAACCATTATCCCGTTACGTAGACAAATTCAGTGTTATGTCAGTTCTGACAAAATAGGATTTATTTATTTATTTTTTTTAAATGAATTCCTTTTACATGTATAGGGCCTAATTGTTTTAAGCAATGGGTCCATATGCTGACATTTAGAAAAAAAATGATCCTCGGGAAAGCCAGAAAATATGTCACTCCTTCAATTACTGTTCATCCATATGTCTACTCACGCGTATGTAGTCTACCATATGTGGTCCAGCATCAATGATGAGGGAGAAACAGCCTTAACACAGTAATGACTGAACCCATATAGGGACGGATATTTATATCATAGGCATGCCAAGTACGGCCAGTTGCACAAAAGACAGATGTGGATAGATAGATAGAGGTAAAGAGAGAGAGAGAGAGAGAGAGAGAGAGAGAGAGAGAGAGAGAGAGAGAGAGAGAGAGAGAGAGAGAGAGAGAGAGAGAGAGAGAGAGAGAGAGAGAGAGAGAGAGAGAATACT
>NC_051394.1:14351882-14354382 GCF_015228065.2 Penaeus monodon | reverse complement strand
CAGACCAGTTTGCTGACACGCTTATTTTTTCTTGGCTTGGCGTATTTTATCAGTATGGTACGTGGGAGGCGGCTGGTCTTGAGCCACCGGGGACTTCGCAGGCTGCTGAAGAAGAAGATCAGGAGACAGTTGTCCACAGGCGGAAAGGGATACTTGAAAACCCCAGCTGACAATGTTTTGAGGAACTTACATCACAAATTTCCTTGCTAAGACAGAACTCAGCAACTGGCAGGAGAGGTATGCTCGGATGGAAAACAAGGGAGAAGAAGACAGGGGCAGATCTGAAGAGCAGTTGAGCGTGCTGGGGAAAAGGGGGAATAAAGTACTCGAGGCAAAGGGTTTGGGGCAAGATCGTCGTCGGAGGGAAGAAGCTTTTCGACAGGTAGAGTGTGAATGCCCAGCTGAAGGAGCTGCTGAGATGGACGTATGGAGCTCCGAGAAACAAGGGCTGCACTTGAAACCCAAGCTCAGCATGATAGAGAAATGATGGCAAAAGGGGAAACCAATTCTCTCAGGGAAGCTCTACGTGTTATTTATGTGCCAAGCCTATCTTCTAACATAACGCCTCGACAAACACCTGTACCTGCCGAGAGGTCCATTCTACCTGGCCGACCCCAACCCGGATGGTATTCATCATCAGGAGCACTTAACATCGGACATACGCACCAATCAACAAAGCAGCGCCCCTTTCTGTGGTGGCTGAGAGGGAACCCATCCCAAGTTTTCAGCCGAGACTTCTGCATCACAGCCTCTTCGCCGGGAAACCCGGAGGTTGAAGGCTGGATCCGCCAGATAGAAAACCTTTCTCGCCCATTAACTGAAGAGAATTGCATCGGGAAAGCAAGAGCACACTGTAGAGGACCTGCCGATTTGATAATTAACAGCCCAGCATTTGATGGAATCATGTCATGGACAGAATTTAAAGCAAAGCTGGACTGAAGTTCCGCGGAACATGCTCCTCTAGTGATTTCTTTCGTCTGCTCTATGAGAAGAGACTTATGGGTGGACAAGCACCCCCGGATTTTTATGTGGATCTTGAGGGGGCTGTGTATCAAGGTGTCCGGGATTATCCTGAAGCTATTGGGCGAACCAGACGACTCATTAGAAAATATTCCTGCAGGGACTTCCTGGATGGCTACGGGAGATGTGTGCCTGAAAAATGGGCCTCTGCAGCAGCTTTTCGACACGGCTCAACGTGTGTGGAATGCTCGAGTGGGGAGTCAGAGCGACAGAAGAAGGCCCACTGCGTCTTTATCCATCAGGTGCACGTCTGCAGGTCGAGTGGCTGTCCTTGACGATAACACCTCATCTTTTTCCCGCCCCGTCCATATGTCTACAATCAGTTACCACCTCGACGACCATCGCGTCATGTAGACCGGCCCCAAAAAAGATCTACGTGTTGGGGTTGTCAGCGTGAAGGACCCCTTTCGTAGAGAGTGTCCCTTTCTTATCTCCCAAGTGGAACGGGACCCGCCGCGCTTGGAGGACGCCCCGAACTTGCGGGTTCCAGAGTGCTACGCCTGAATACAGAGCAGCAGGGAGTTTAGACGGAAGTTTAGTGGCAGAACGACGATTATGCTAGGAATTGAGGGGCAGAGATTCCGTGCCTTTGTTGACACAGGAAGCCAGGTTACGCTGATGAAGAAGGAAGCTGTGGGACGGTTGTCACCTCGCAGAATGCATTTGCGGCCAGACGATTTAAAAGGGGTCTCAGGAAAAAAACTTGCTGTAATGGGAGGGAAAAGGATGTGAGTTTTGGTTGAGACCGGGAAGAAAGCTCTATCTAGAGTTATGGTTGTGGATGGCCTTTCTTTTCCAGGGGATATGCCCGGTCGGTACAGACTTTTTGAGAAGGTCGACCACAAAATTGTCCCAGTGCACAGCCGCAGGAGGCATATTTACACCTTGATGGCATGGTCCATCCTATAAACTATGAAGCTGGGAAAACTTTAGCACTCATATCATTCATTCAAAAGTCGTTCAGCCCCCAGTAACCCGGCTTGCACCTAAGAGTAAGACTTTGCCCCGCCCATTCAGGAATCTACTAAACATGTAGTTTTACCCAAGTCTCAATGACAAGTTTGTGCTGATAACTGGAAATACATCAAATCTAGAGGTGCCACGAACTTTGGTAACTCCAGTGAAAGGAGAATGCCCCGTTTTTGTTGTTAAATTCAGTGCAAGACCAGTTACACTTAAGAATGGAGTCATTTTTGTACTGCTGAGGAAGTACAAATTGGCTGCCTAACTCTGACCATGATACCTGCTTGCCCCATGAACCTTCAACATGAACCTATCTCCAGCTATGAAGGGCGAAGCAATGCCAAACAATTACAAGTTTGAAGACCCGCAGGTGGAAATACCTTTTACCCGGGATGATGACGACTTTTACTATTCATGGTCTCCAACTTTTCTGACCCTGAAGATGACATGGCAGAGATTCGTCCCAGTGTTGCCCCCCGCGATACGTTGCAGGTGTGCTGCTTGCAGGGAGTCCTTG
>NC_051394.1:14322984-14325484 GCF_015228065.2 Penaeus monodon | reverse complement strand
AATTTATTCGCAAATTTGTTTAAAAGGTGAGCCAGTTCAGTGTCGTATCGTCGGCAGGTCGTCTTTAATCTTCTTAAAAAAAAAAAAAAAAAAAAAAGCATTGATCTCCATGCTGTAAATATATCGTAGTTGTTAATGCTGATATTTTTTTCAATATCTGCGACAAATTATTAGTATATGCATCATATTTAAAGAATAGGGCATTGAAGAAAGGACTTACATGAGTTACATGATATTTGAGTACATGGATATTATTATTATTTTTGGAATTTTTAATAGTGGTTATTAGGTGTTTATCCCTTTGCCTGACGAGTGAGAGTTGGAAATGATAATAACACGATGGTAATGGAAATTAATAGTGATGATGATTATGATGATGATGATGATGATGATGATGATGATGATGATGATGATGAAGATGCTGCTGCTGCTGCTACTGATGATGATGATGATGATGATGATGTTATTAACAACAACAATAATAATAATAATAATCAGGATGATAGCAATAATGATAGTAATAGAAATAGTAATAGTAATAATAATAATAATAACAATAATAATAAAACTAACAAAACTAATGTTATAATGATACAACAGCAACAGCAATAATAATAATAATATTGATAATGATAATGATGATAATAATGATAGTAGTAGTAGTAATAATAATAATAATGATAATGATAATGATAATGATATTGATAATGATAATGATAATGATTTGATGATAATGATAATGATGATGATGATGATGATAATAATAATAAAAATGATGATGATGATGATGATGGATAATAATGAAATAATGATGGTCATTATGACCATTATCATGACGTGATGATGATAATAATAGGAATGATAATAATAATAATAATAGTAATGATAATAATAATAATGATAATGATAATGATAATGATAATGATAATAATAATAATAATAATAATAATAATAATAATAATAATAATAATGATAATAATAATAATAATAATAATAATAAAAGTATGATTAATAATAATAATGATAAAGAAAATTGTAAAAATAATAATAATCATGATAAGGATAATAAAATTATTATGGTAACAATTATAACAATAATAGTAATAATTGTAATGATAATGATAATAACAATAATAATAGCAATGATACTACTAATAATAGTGATGATGATAGTGAAAATGATAATAATAGGAATGATAATAATAATAATAATAATAATAATAATAATAATAATAATAATAATGATAATAATGATAATGATAATGATAATGATAATGATAATGATAATGATAATGATAATGATAATGATAATGATAATGATAATAATAATAATAATAATAATAATATATTATTATTATTATAACAATAATAATTATGATATTGATAATAGAATAAATAATAATAAAAATAATAACTATCATTATAATAATTATAATAATAAGAGTAATAACAATAATAATGATAATTATAATAATGATAATAATAGCAATGATCATGATTAAAAAGAACAAGAACAAGTACAAGAACAACAACAAAATAACAATAATAATAGTGATACTAATAATAATACTAATGATACTAATACTAATACTAATTACGACAAGAACAACAATGATGCCTATGATAATAAATAAATATGATGATTATAGGGTGAATAAAAATAAAAATATTTAACCATTATCAATGCTTTTCTCCCTCAGTTTCTTCATGATGACAATGCTGATGATAACAGGACTTTCACATTCATGAAAATCATACTAGGAAAACGAATGCGCGATAATCAAAAACTTGCTAACGAGGAGACAGTGTGTCAGCCAGCCCATGAGGGAGGGGGGGGTCGAGAAGGTTTCTGTTCATCAAAACTTTTATGTTGTGTTATTAAACGAAGCGTAATGATGGAAACATTTTGCTTTTTTTTCCTGCAACATGAACTTTACATTTTTTTTTTCAAGTCAGTTATGGAACACAATTAGAACTCCGTTTTATTTTATGTCTTTTTTTATATTTTGTAGTTGTCTGTATGTTGTTTCTGTTAACATGATCTTAACTAATGAATTAATACAGACACACATTATATGAACATCTGATTAGCTGTAAGAGAAAGATTTATATACTGCATGTCCATATATGGTTTATCATATTTGCCACTGGAGATAAGATCTACAATACAGACCCTTGGACGAAAATTCGATTCGATTTTAATCCCCCCCCCCCCGCCCGACACAAGTACATACATACATACATATATCTTTATATATACATAAACATATACATACATATATATATATATATATATATATATATATATATATATATATATATATATATATATATATATTGTGTGTGTGTGTGTGTGTGTGTGTGTGTGTGTGTGTGTGTGTGTGTGTGTGTGTATGTGTGTGTGTGTGTGTGTGTGTGTGTGTGTGTGTGTGTGTATGTGTGTGTATGTGTGTGCGTGTGTGTGTACGTGTATGTGATATTATTGCATTCAAGTTGCTCC
>NC_051394.1:14309223-14310298 GCF_015228065.2 Penaeus monodon | reverse complement strand
AGTTTTATAAAGCTATCTATCTGTGTGAGTGAGTGTGTGTGTGTGGTGTGTGTGTTGTGTGTGTGTGTGTGTGTGTGTGGTGGTGTATAAGTGTGTTTTAATGTGTTGGGGGGGGTTTGTGTGTGTTTGTGTGTGTGTGTGTGTGTGTGTTTTGTGTGTGTGTGTGTGGTGTGTGGTGTGTGTGTGTATGCATATATATTTTAAATTATATATAATTATATATATATTTTATATATATATATTTATATATATGTATAAATTGTATAAAATTTTTAATAACATGCATTTATTTATATATATATATATATAAATTAAAAATATATATTTTATATTTTAAAATTTAAATATATATATATGAACACAATGTTTATGTATAAAATATTATGTATATATACACATGATAATATATATAATATTTTTTTTAATATTATTATATATAATAATAATATTATATAATTATTATATTTTATATTATATATATATAATATAATTTTATAAGTATATATAATAACACACACAAATATATTTTAATATTATATATATATAAAATTATATAATAATATGCGCGTGTGTGTGTGTGTGGTGTATAAATATATATTTATATATGTACATTTTTTTAACAGCAATTCATTCAACTGCAGGACATAGGCCTTTCTCAATTCACTATTGACTGGTTATATACCATGACCACCCTTGCCTAATTGGATGCCATTTCTAGTCAACCGCGATTCGGAGCGCTAACACTTGTGCCACGACGGCGACTTCCCTGCGTTTGACTTTCTCAAGGCGATATGTCATTTTCTCGCCGTGAGATTAGGTTCGAGGAAGCAATCGGGCCGCAGACATTTTTACGCGTGCCGCGACGTTTAATTGAACTCGGGACCATGAGAGTCGGAGTCCAGTGCTCTAACCACTGGACCATCGTGACAGTCACACACACACACACACACACCACCACAAACACACACATGGGTTTTTCTCAAATAATATATATATATTAATTATTTTATATTATATATTAAAATATAATATATATATTTTATATATATATATATATTCATACATAAGGGCTGCC
>NC_051394.1:14301723-14304223 GCF_015228065.2 Penaeus monodon | reverse complement strand
TGATAATAAAAAAAAATATCAGAATTGTTTTAATAATTTTTTAGGTTTTTAAATAAAAAATATATAATAAAAATTAATATATATTTTTTAATATATATAATTTTATATATTTATTATTTTTTTTATATTATTAACTTTATTTATAAAGAGAAATGTTTAAATATACCTCTAATATTCAAAAGATATGGCCCAAGGGTCTTGATAAGATGCATTTAAAGTATTTGAATATTAAAGGAACCAGGCGGCCAAAAAGTGTGCAGGGGAACGTTTTTTTTTTCTCCACGAAAAAATTCGTAAAAAAAAAAAAAAATTCTATTATTCTAGTGATTTTACGTTTATGAAAAAAACATCGATTCAATTGAAAACTGAATATTACAAATTTTTGAGGTCTCGCAACTTCTATTTTATTAAAAAAATAAAAAATCTTAAAGGGATAAGTAATTTAATGTATATATATATATATAATTATAAATTTTTATATATATATTATTTATATAAATAAATAAAAAGATATTATATATATATATATATATATATATATATATATAATATATATATATATATTATAATATATATATAAAATATTTTTATATTTTTTTTAAAAAAAAAAAATTATATATATTATATTTATTTATTAATATAAATTTATATATATATTATATTATATATAAATATATACAAATTTTTATAATAAATAAATCTATTTATATTTATATATTATATATTATTTATATATATATATATATTTATTTTTTTTTTAATATATACCCGTGGGTGTGTGGTGGTCCACTGGGTGGGCAAGCATGCGGGCCCCTGGGGGAAAAAAACCAAACTGGTTCAAGGGAAAAAAACGGCGGACCCAGAAAAGGTTGTGGAGCGCAACCAGGGCACGTGAGACACTAGGACAGTGGCATCCATGCTCCTGGGCCCATTCCCCGCCGTCTCGACTATGTCTTGCCCTGGACCCAAAGGGAGGAGGGGCGAGAGGTGTGGTGACGATCTGCGCAACTCCCCTCACTTAAATCCCCAAGTCAGGCAAATCCCGACTTCATTCTTCATTGATTGGATCAAGCTCATCCTCGAAACCCAGGGAGGGAAAATGACGATGATATTCATTTTAATATTTATATTAAAAAATTTTTTTAAATATATATATATATTATATATAATATTTGTGTGTGGGTGTGTGTGTGGGTTTTTTGTTTTTTTTTTTTTTTTTTTTTTAAATTATATATTATAATATATAATATATATATATATATATTATATATATACATATATAATTAATATTAATATTATAATTTTATTATATATATATTATATATTAAAATATATAAATATATTTTGTGTGTGTGTGTGTTTTTGTGGTTGGTGTGTGTGGTGTGTGGTTTTGTATATGTTGTGGTTTTTGTTGTGGGTGTGTGTTGTGGTGTGTGTGTGTGTGTGTGTTGGGGGTTTTGTGGGGGTGTGTGTGAGTGTGTGTGTGTGGTGTGTGTGTGTGTTGTTTGTGTGTGTGTGTGTATGTGGTGTGTGTACTTAAAAATAAACTGTATATATGATATTTTTAAAATTATATATTATTAATTATTATTAATATATATTAAATATAACATATATATATTTATATAATGAAAAAATATTATAATTTTACAATATATATGTAATAATGAATAATTTATATTATATTATATATATATATTATTTTATAATATATATATATATAATAATTTAAAAATAATATAATATATATATGTGGTGTGTGTGTGTGTGTGGTGGTGGTGTGTGTGTGTGTGTGTGTGTGTGTGTGTTGTGGTGTGTGCGTGTGTGTGTGTGTGTGTGTGCGCGATAGATAGACATACACACACCACACTCACACTACACACACACGCGCGCGCGCACACACGCACACACACACACATACACACAGACACACACAAAACAGCACACACACACAACCACACACACACATTCTTTGTCTATCCAGAGTTCAGAATTTCACCCATTCACTTGGAAACCCTTTGCGAGAAAAAAAACAGGTTAATGCGCGGTTGCGTGAAAAAAGTTCTTATGATACTGAACGTCTAATTTCTAATTCAAACCTTTTTGAGGCCTAAATTAAATAACTATTTTTCCACGCTTCGTGACCTTTTCTTCTAAGCTCTCGGAAACGGTGTCTCCATTTTTATGATTATTTACAAGGCTTTTGATCTTCTAAAAAATGCAATGCTATTTGTTCTGATACACTATTTTTTAATACGATGCCATTTTTGATGATATAAGTAACTTGTTTTAAAAAAACAACAACTTTGTTTTCGAACTCAATAATGTCGTTTCGTATATATAAAATATTATAATATAAAATATAAAAATTATATAGATATATATTATATTATATATATATATATTATATAAAGTCATATAAATATTTTATATAATATATATATATATATATATATATATATATATATATATATATATATATATATATTTTTTTTTTTTT
>NC_051394.1:14296723-14299223 GCF_015228065.2 Penaeus monodon | reverse complement strand
TGTGTGTGTGTGTGTGTGTGTGTGTGTGTGTGTGTGTGGGTATGTGTATGTATATGTATATGTGTATGTGTGTGTGTATATGTGTATGTGTATATATACATACATATATATATATATAATATATATATATATATATATATATATATTATATTATTATACAATGTATACATATTACGTATACATGTATATATGTATATATAATGTTTATATGTATATATGTTGCATGTGCATGTATGCGAAAATGAACATATGCGTAGTACTTAGGGCGTGTGCGGATGGACACTATGTCTGCACTAGGTGTACATACGCATAAATAAGTCATGTGTAAATATAATCCCATATAATGCACTTCTGATACTCAGCCCATGCTCACAGGAGTATACCTGGTGAAGTGAGCAGCCTTACGTTGCTGCTCATAAGCCCACACTAGGCAGGGCCAACCCTGCTGAACGGCTTATCGGAGGCATACTACTCCCACCAAGATACACCTAAACCAGTAGGTTGGGGGGGGGGGGGAGTAACTCGGCTGTATACCTCTCAATTAAAACCCTGACTCCCAAAACAGGGGCAACGGCCTTCATTCCCCGGAGGAGGAGCCCTGATTTCGGTAGCGATCAGGATTGCTTCAGAGCAGGGGGTGCAAAAAATCCCGGCTAACAACAGGGTACCCCACGTTGACGAATCACTGCCCTATATCATGTAAGGTCCATGAGAATTGAATCAGACTTTCTAGCATTACTTGAGGAACTCTCATTCATTAAATGGGATGTTGTTGGACTCTGTGGAGTTAGAAAAATAGGTAAAGAACAGAAGACACTAAATGATGGACATGTGCTCTACTGGAGAGGCAAGCCCCAGGGTAGCAAGAAGGAATTAGGAATAGGTTTCTTAGTTTACAACGTTTAGAAAAGAATACCGTGGAAATCTATAGATAAGGGAAAGAATGGCTTCCAAATAACAATAAAACTAATCAATATGTACAAAATTGAAGATTGTTCAAGTCTATGCAGCACAGTGATGAAAAAGTAAAGAACTTCTATGAAAGATGTCCATTTAGCCAGCGAGAGAATAAAAACACATTTCACAATAATTATGGAGATTTTGATGCCAAAACAGGTAAAAAAACAGAGGGTGAAACCGTAGTGGGGAATCACAGAATAGGCACTAGGAATCGGACATCAAAAACGAAATTGACTTCCAAAAATTTCAAATAGGCATGATAAGTAAAAATGTGGAAGTTATTAATATAAGGAAATGTTGGGAGCGACCATAGAATGGTCAGACTCCAATTAAATTTTCACCTCAAAGGGAAAGGAACAAACTCATATGAAAACCGCAGCCAAAATTTTAAATAACATGGAGACCAAAAGACAGAATTTAGCCCTTTGCATCCAAAAATGTTATTCATTACTCAGCAAGAAGATCTCAACATTTACCAAAGCAACAAAATGTTCAGTGCCATAATAAAGGAAACTGCACTTGAAGTAGGCAGTAAGAACGACAAGTAAAGCTCCAGCAAGCTCTCGGTAGAAACTAAACAACTTAAGCAAAAACGTAGGGTCATGTAAGTATCGTCAAACAGGGACAAAATAGAATTAGCTGAACTAACAAAGACTATAAATAAAAAGAAGAGAGAAGATGTAAGGAAATTCAATACTCAAATAATAATGAAACAGTGATCTCAGGTACCAGCATGAAAACAGCCAGCAGGAGACTCAGAATAGGGAGAAATCTAATGTATGCAACAAAGAAACTAGACGGGAAGTGACATACATCAAGAATGAAATCATAAGAGAAGTAGAAGACTTACAAAGATATACAACTCAAATGAACAGCCACGGATCGAAGCAAATGCGGTAACTAGAGACATACCTAACATCAAAACAGAGGAAATAAAAAGAGCACTTAAATGAATGAAGATAGGGAAAACGTCAGGTGAAGACGGAATTTGTATAGACCTTATAATGGATGCAGGAGAAACTGCAACAGTGAAACTAGCCAATCTCTTTAACAAATGCCTTTTCAAAGGAAAAATTCCGAAAGTATGGAAAAACGCAACACTTATTTTGGTGTATAAAAAAGGAGATAGAAAAGATCTAAAAAAATACGACCCATAAGCCTCCATTCAGTTACTTACAAACTGAGAGTAAAGGCAGGCTTCCCACATCTAAAACGCTAAATCCCAAATAAACGAAAAATACACGAATATAGGAACCCCCTGCGTATGGCTTCTTTGATTACAAAAAGGCATTTGACTCTGAACAAATACCAGCAGTCTAGAAGCTATTCGAAGACAGGGAGTCGAGGATGTTATATTGTAAAATATTTATTAGAAGATATAAACGAAGATGAGACAGCTCCACATGGAAACTGCTGAAATCCCAAAATTAAAAAAGGGGTTTTTAAAGACAGGGCGACACCGTCTCACCAATACAGTTTACAGTTTCCCCTTTGAGAGAGTATTTACGAAGCTAGATTGGAATGGAAAGGATATAAAAAA
>NC_051394.1:14279530-14282030 GCF_015228065.2 Penaeus monodon | reverse complement strand
TATATATATAATACACATGTATACATATACGTATACATGTATATATATATATATGTTTATATGTATATATGTATGCATGTGCATGTATGCGAAAATGAACATATGCGTAGTACTTAGGGCGTGTGCGGATGGACAACTATGTCTGCACTAGGTGTACATACGCATAAATGAAGTCATGTGTAAAATATAATCCCATATATATGCACTTCTGATACTCAAGCCCATGCTCACAGGAGTATACCCTGGTGAAGTGAGCAGGCCCTTACGTTGCTGCTCATAAGCCCACACTAGGCAGGGCCAACCCTGCTGAACGGGCTTATCGGAGGCATACTACTCCCACCAAGATACACCTAAACCAGTAGGTTGGGGGGGGGGGGGGAGTAACTCGGCTGTATACCTCTCAATTAAAAACTCTGACTGCAAAAACAGAGCAACGGCCTTCATTCCCCGGAGGAGGAGCCCCTGATTTCGGTAGCGATCAGGATTGCTTCAGAGCAGAGGGTGCTAAAAATCCCCGGCTAACAACAGGGTACCCCACGTTGACGAATCACTGCATATATCATGTAAGGACCATGAGAATTGAATCAGACTTACTAGCATTACTTGAGGAACTCTCATTCATTAAATGGGATGTTGTTGGACTCTGTGGAGTTAGAAAACTAGGTAAAGAACAGGACACTAAATGATGGACATGTGCTCTACTGGAGAGGCAAGCCCCAGGGTAGCAAGCAGCAATTAGGAATAGGTTTCTTAGTTCACACACGTTTAGAAAAGAATATCGTGGAAATCTATAGTATAAGGGAAAGAATGGCTTCAGTAACAATAAAACTAATCAATATGTACAACTTGAAGATTGTTCAAGTCTATGCAGCCACAGTGATGAAGAAGTAAAGAACTTCTATGAAGATGTCCATTTAGCCAGCGAGAGAATAAAAACACATTTCACAATGATTATGGGAGATTTTGATGCCAAAACAGGTAAAAAGACAGAGGGTGAAACCGTAGTGGGGAATCACAGAATAGGCACTAGGAATCGGACATCAAAAACGAAATTGACTTCACAATTTCAAATAGGCATGATATAGTAAAAATGTGGAAGTTATTAATATAAGGAAATGTTGGCAGCGACCATAGAATGGTCAGACTCCAAATTAAATTACACCTCAGAAGGGAAAGGAACAAACTCATATGAAAACCGCAGCCAAATTTAACTAACATGGAGACCAGATAGACAGAATTTAGCCTTAGCATCCAAAACTGTTATTCATTACTCAGCAATGAAGATCTCAACATTTACCAAAGCAACAAAAAGTTCAGTGCCATAATAAAGGAAACTGCACTTGAAGTAGGCAGTAAGAACGACAAGTAAAGCTCCAGCAAGCTCTCGGTAGAAACTAAACAACTTAAGTAAAAACGTAGGGTCATGTAAGTATCGTCAAACAGGGACAAAATAGAATTAGCTGAACTAACAAAGACTATAAATAAAAAGAAGAAGAAGATGTAAGGAAATTCAATACTCAAATAATAAATGAAACAGTGATCTCAGGTACCAGCATGAAAACAGCCAGCAGGAGACTCAGAATAGGGAGAAATCTAATGTATGCAACAAAGAAAACTAGACGGGAAGTGACATACATCAAGAATGAAATCATAAGAGAAGTAGAAGACTTACAAAGATATACAACTCAAATGAACAGCCACGGATCGAAGCAAATGCGGTAACTAGAGACATACTTAACATCAAAACAGAGGAAATAAAAAGAGCACTTAAATGAATGAAGATAGGGAAAACGTCAGGTGAAGACGGAATTTGTATAGACCTTATAATGGATGCAGGAGAAACTGCAACAGTGAAACTAGCCAATCTCTTTAACAAATGCCTTCTCAAAGGAAAAATTCCGAAAGTATGGAAAAACGCAACACTTATTTTGGTATATAAAAAAGGAGATAGAAAAGATCTAAAAAAATACAACCCATAAGCCTCCATTCAGTTCCTTACAAACTGAGAGTAAAGGCAGGCTTCCCACATCTACACGCTCATCCAAATAAACGAAAAATACACGAATATAGGAACCCCCTGCGTATGGCATTCATTGATTACGAAAAGGCATTTGACTCTGAACAAATACCAGCAGTACTAGAAGCTATTCGAAGACAGGGAGTAGAGGATGTATATTGTAAAATATTTATTAGAAGATATAAACGAAGATGAGACAGCTCCACATGGAAACTGCTGAAATACCAATTAAAAAGGGTTTTAGACAGGGCGACACCGTCTCACCAATACAGTTTACAGCTTCCCTTGAGAGAGTATTTACGAAGCTAGATTGGAATGGAAAGGATATAAAAATAGGAGACGAATACCTGAACAATCTGAGATTTGTAGACGATATTGTTCTGTTCTGTGAATCTGCAAATGAAATGCAGCAGTTAATAAAAGATCTGAATAGAGAAAGTCTGAAAGTCGGACTTAGGATGAACAAGAAAAAGACTAAGATCA
>NC_051394.1:14272030-14274530 GCF_015228065.2 Penaeus monodon | reverse complement strand
TAAGAAATAATGCAATTTATACTAAGCCGAGGAAATTAAACAATCCCAAATGTAAATTTCTAAACCCATAACTTGAAACTGACAAACTTATACAAGACTCGCCACACACAAACACACACCACAACAAACACACAAACACACTGAAATTATAAACTAAGCCACTAACACACACACTACTACATCACATTAACACAACACCACACACACAATCACATCAAACAACACCCACACACCACACACACACACACACACACACACACACACACACACACACACGCGTACACACACACACAAAAAAAAAAGTAAGAGAGCACATTATCGCCAAAGACAACAACATTGTTTATACTAAGGCGGAGGAAACGTATAAAATCCTTAATTAGAAATTTCAATTAGTAACCCATACTTTGAAACTAAGAAATCGTATAAACGTCAGCCAGAATATCGAAAACATCACACTCAAAAATAATTAAATAAAAGACATACTGAAATTATTAGATAAGCCTTTAGCTGAAGAATCAGCTGTGATCTCTTACTGGAATTTTAGGGAATGTGCTTAATACCTGCGTTCTCCTTTACTGTTAGTATTCCAAATTTCAATGAGACAAGGAAAGCTACACAGCATGAAAACTCGGGGACATTACGCTTTTATATAAAAGCAGCTAGCAAATCTCTCTAAATTATAAGAAAGACCCTTGAATAATCACACCTAAATTATCATATATACCTAAATTATCATATATACCTAAAAAGGTCTACAAAGTGCTAGGGCTGAGTGCCAACAAGAAGAGGGTATTTCTATATGTGGAGCAATATACTCGCATAGTAAAGATCATTACAGAAAGTATAAGATCTACTCTAGCACGCATTGCAATAGTATGGAGATAAACAACTGGAAAAAGTTCAAGAGAAGCTACAAGAAATATGAACTACGAAGACAGACTACAGAAAATAGGACTTACTACCTTGGATGAAAGAAGGAAAAGGGGCGACATGATTTTGCTATGTTACAGGAAGGTTGGAGTGAGATAAAGCTCACTTTATGATTTTGCACACAAGAAAACGAGGGACACAGTAAACAGTTGAAAGTAAAGGGAGGCGGTAAGGACATCAAAAAGTTCAGTTTTCTAATTAGAACTAATGAAACACGGAGCAACCTCCCAAGTAACGTTGTGTGTGCTAAACATGTGCATCGATTCAAAAAGTTATATGATAAATTAAATATAGCAGACGAGACCTTCTGAACTCAACTCTTCTCCTGTTTTGAAAAGACTAGGTAACAGTAACTAGGTAAGAAAACACACACACAAACACAAAACAAAAAAAAAAAAAAAAAAAAAAAAAATATATATATATATATATATATATATATATATATATATATATATATATATACATATATGCGTTTTAATTTGATTGTTTTTGATTGTAGTACTCCACGTTCTGCGTTACTCTCTTCCTTTCATAGTCACTTTCCTCACTCACACTTTTTCCCTCTTCAATGTGTTCTCAACCATTTTTTCCCTGAAAGTGTTCGCTCTTCACTCCCATTCTACTGTTATCCTCGAACATTTCGTAAATACATATTCCACTACATTTTTCCACTATATTCTTTTTCTTTCTAGCCTATATTTTCTTTTTCTTTTTATGTTATATTTTGTACTAGTTCTCTTAATGGTGTGCGTTGTTTTTAATGCTCTCACTTCCGCCTTTATATGGCACTACGTAAAAATTAGTTACATGTGTGTGTGTATGTGTATAGTTATATTTATATATAATTTTTTATTAATAACTTTCCTCATTGTCATTTTACCTCTTCACTTCCTTTTTTATATCATAACGATTACGCCACGAATCTCAATTCTATCTCTCCCTCACACGCTCTCTACCCGCCATTCATAACTGGTTTCTTATTACCATCGTTTCCCTATTCGCCTTTTATCCAGTGTACCTCGCCTATTTTCTCCATTTCTCCCTGCTTGCGTTACCTAATACGACACAACATTCGCTAAATCTATCCAGACTTTCCCCTTTTCTCCCTGTTTGCTTCCCGCTCCCCTTTCTTCCTCGCAGAATCCCCTCGGATATGTAATTACCTACACTAATTTCCCCTCCTGTTTCCTCTTTCCTCCCTCGCTGCAGAGAGTTCGCCGTCGACGCGGAGGAAGAGACACACAAAGAAAGGGAAAAAGAATGCTTTGTTGTATTGCGCCATTTGTAGATCTTCGACTAATTATGGTGATAAGGGGTTAGCATTACTAATGAAATTGATTACAATTAATAATCATGATAACACTGACGGTTTTATTTTTACAACTTTAAGTATATGATCACCACCTACCATTATGTTATATCTATCTATCTATCTATTTGTATAATATCGTCAATTCTTATCATTTCTATTACTGATGTCATTGTGCTATAAAACTTTAAATTAATTATTAACAATGTCTCTATTATCAACTCATTACCATTTTCATTAACATCATGTATAATTATCATT
>NC_051394.1:14264530-14267030 GCF_015228065.2 Penaeus monodon | reverse complement strand
ACCAAAGAAAGAAAAAAAAGAGATTCGTATTCCCGAAAAAATACATCTGGATTTGCAGATTTGGGTAGTTCACTAAGTTATTTCGGGTTGGGGGACGCCCCCAACAAAAGCATCTTATTACAAAAATCACAGTCAGCCCTTTTTTACATAATCGTCTAGAACCCTTTCGATGAAGGACCCTTTCCCATTTCTTTATGAGGAATGTTTCCCTTTCTCTTTCAAAACCATGGGTGATTTTTTTTTTTTTTTTATGTTGGGCATATATCAGTGCCCCGTTTTATAGGATCATAAAAGCTTCCCTTTAGCCCAATAAAAATGCATATTCGTGTTAATTCACGTTTAAAAATCTGTTGTGTCATCACGAGTAATGCATGGAAATTAAAAGGGACAAAATAAGCCACTAAAAACAAATTGATGTTTCAGTTGTTATAAAACTTTGTATAAGAGGAACGTTTCCCCTTGTTTGCTTAATTTGCTCAAGTGAGTATTCATTGAAATTCATTATCTTTGTAGTGCTTTAAATCATTAAGGCACAGAGGGGTTAGCAAAGTGTAAGCACCTTTTTGGGTTTAAACCTTGGGTAAAGGTTTTCCCATTTATTACACTTTTTGCTACAAAAAAACCAGAATAATGCGGTACCCCATGAACCATAGCGGAAGAAAATTCGACAATATACCTTCCTTTCCGTGTACGATCGCTATAATAAGACTAAATAACCCCAAGATAAAATTTCCCAAGTTTACTGGGTCTTTGCAGACATCGAGAAGTACCTGCCTAAAATGGAGGGATAATTCCCCCCGGTTTATGTTGCAGGGTTCGAAAATTTTAGTACATCATCGGGCTCCTTGGTCGTTTTGTAAGCACTTGTTCCCGCTGTATGTTTTTCCTTACTCCAAAGAGATGTTGAAAAGGCTGTTTATGCTGGGCCTTTACTTTTTTTCCGATCTTTTATTTCCTAAAACGCGAAAAATTTTTTTTTTTTCCCCCAGGGTTTTTTTTTTTCCAAAAAGGTTTAAAAAAAAAAAAATAAAAAAACCTTAAATTTTCCCATTGGCTTTTTTTTTTTCTTGGCTCCTGTTCCCTTTCTTTCATAGTCATGCTCTAAAGGTTCTAAAATGCAAGTTTACTAAGGGGAATTTTAATTATTTATATATATATATTATATATATATAATATATATTTATATATAATATTATATATATTTAATTTTTATTATTTTTTAAAAATTAAAATATATAATATAAATTTTTAATTTTAAAAATTTTATATATATATAATTAATACATAATATATTTTATATATATTAATTAAAAATTAAAATTTTAATAAAATATATATATATATATATAATTTATAAAAAAAAAAAAAAAAAAAAAAAAAAGACCAAAACCACACCCCACAACCCAAAAAAAACACCCCACAACAAAACAAAAAAAAAAAACAAAAAAAAATAAATAAAAAAAAAAAAAAAAAAAAAAAAAAAAATTTTTTTTTTTTATTTAAAAAAATTAATTATAATAAAATAAATTTAAAAAAAAAAAAGGTTTTATTAAACAAAAAAATCTTAAAATTTTTTTTAAATGCAAATCAATATTTTAATTTTTTAAATTTTAAATTTTTAAAAAAATAAAATTTTTAAAAAAAAAAAAATTTATAATATAAAATTAAAAATTATTTATAAATTAAATTTCTTAGGGAAAAAAACCCCCCAAAAAAAAAACCCCCAAAACCCAAAAAATTTTTCCCCCCCCCAAACCCCAAAAAAAAACCACCCAAACCCCCCCCAAACCCCCCTTTTTGGTTTTAAACCTTTTAAAAAAAATTATAAAAAAAAAAAAAAAAAAAAAAAAAAAAAAAAAAAAAAAATATTTTATTAAAAAATTTATTTTTTAAATTTAAATAATTATATTTTTTTTTTTTTTTGGGGGGGTGTTAAATTTGGGGTTGAAGGGGTTTTTTTGGGTGTTTTGCCCGGTGCTGGGGTGATTTGGACATGTTGGGGTGGGGGGGGGGAAAGAAATTTTTTTAATTTTGCAAACCCCCACCCACAAATAAAAAACTTAAGGGTTTTGGGTTTACAAAACAAAAAAAAAATTTATTTTATTACTTATAAATGTTTTAAGTTTTAAAAATTTATAAGCCCGGGGGGGGGGAAAGGGGGGGGGGATTAGAAACTTTTATTTAAACCAGAGAAGAGTCAAAAAATTTTTAAAAAAATTTTTTTTGGCATTTTTATAGGTTTTTTCCTTTTCGGATACCCCAAAAAAAATGGGCACCAGTTTTGTTTTGAAAGGGAATTTTTTTTTTCCCGGGGGTGTTGGGGTTTTTTTTTTGGGGGGGGGGGGGGGGGGTTTTTTTTTTTTTTGGGGGGGTGGGGTTTGGGGGGTTATTGGGTTTTAAAATAAGGGGTTTTATATTAAAATTTTTTAATTAAATTTAAAAAAATTTTTTAAAATATTTTTTTCCATTAAAATGAATTCCCCAAAAAAAAAAAAATTTT
>NC_051394.1:14257523-14260023 GCF_015228065.2 Penaeus monodon | reverse complement strand
CAAACCGGAAAAAGCAAAAATTTGCACCTTTCCCCGTCCATAAATGCAATTCCGTCCACTTTGCTTTCAAAGTACCCAAATCCCCCTTTTAGATTATTTTACGTCAATAACCTGGTTGATTAACAACAATCCAGTGATCAGGATTATGATTTCCCTCTTTTATATACTGCTCCCTTTTACAACAGGGATAAAACACCCAAACACACACACACACACAAAAAAACACACACAAACCCACACACACACACACACACACAACATAAAATCATCAAAAACCGGTAGGCCAGTTTGAGCAGCCAGGACCTCCCCACTCCTTCCCCACTCAACCCCGATTTTGCACTTTTTTTTCCCACTTGTCCCATCGAAAACCCCGCAAATATCTTTGATTTTGTCGCTGGGTCTTGTCTTCGGTTTCCCCTCTTCCTCTGTTTCCTATCACCACCACCCCTGTAAAGCATTTTTTTCCTAAATATTTTTACTTCTCATCACATGCCCAAAAAACTTTATTTTTCCTTTTGTTCAAGACCCAAAAAAACCCGGGTTTAAAATTTTATTTTTCTCAGCCTTATCTTTCTTTTTTTTTTTCTGCCCATTTAACGTCTGTAACCCAAAAATCAAAACTTTTGGGATCTTTTTTTGTCTATCTTCTTCAGCCCCCAAACACTGGGAAACCATATGACGAAATTTGGGAAAAATAATGAGTTCAAAAAACCCCCGCTTTTTTCCGTAAGGGTAATGTTTTTCGGTCTTCCCAGATTTTATTGAAAAGAAAACGTGGCGTTTTTGGTAAGGGTAATTCTTCTTTTTATCTCCGGTAAATCATCATATGTTTTTATTTGAAACAGCTCCAAGTAAGTAAAAACTTTTTTAAATTTTTCCACAACCACCCCATTGATTGAACATGTTCATCATCTTTTATTGCCGGTTATCTTGGGAATCTTATGACCTTAGTTTTTTTGGGCCCATTAAGAAACAAACCACCCTTTTGTTTGCTTCTCTAATTTTTATCTGTAGTTGTTTTTTTGGCTTGATACTGGGGGAAATTTAAAAAACCTTATCATCGGGGGGTTTTCTTAAATATGATTTTTTGTATCCCCAAAACATCTAAAATTTCCTTCAAAATTTCTTGATCATTTCTCAAAATTTGTTTCAAAATAATTTTAAAAAGGGGGAAAGAGACTGAATGCAAATTGTCGTATCCTTCCCTTGACTTCAACCCATTTTTTAACCCCCTTTGTGGTTTTTTACAGTTGCTTTTTTTGGGGTCATACAGGGCTTTTTTTATTGGGTTTATGTTTTTTTTAAAATTTTTCTTCTTTTCATTTTACCCCAGAGGATATCGGATCAACAGTACCCAAAAGCTTTCGATTTAATCGATAAAACCCACAGGTATGGGTTTTTTCCCGATTTTCTCGGGTTTTTCTCTTTTATCAATTTCAGATTTAGAATTTTGGTTTTGGTCCCTTTTCCGGGGCGAAAACCTGCTTGTTCGTCTGCAATTTCTTCTCTTAAAATCAACCTTCCCTTTTCAAACAATTAAAATTTTTAACAAATTTTTACGCTGTGACTTATTAATGGGAAATTTTCCGTTATTGGTTTTTCCCTTGGAGTTTCGTCACCTTTTTTTGGGATGGGAGGGAAAGGGCATTTTACCCAGTCTTCTGGCCATCCTTTCATTCCATATTTTCGGGACAAAATTTGGGAGAAGTATTCAAAACCTTTTGCCCCAAAATTTTTTGATTAGTTCTGCTGTTTTTATCTATTTTTGGGCCCCCTTGTTTTTTTTAATTTTTTATGGGTTTTAAAAACTTTTGTTTTAGCAGTGGCGGGGGGGTTCATCGTCGCTGTCATTGAGTCTAATTAATGTTTGGTTTGATCTTTTTCTTTTTATAAAGGGTTTGGCACAAAATTGTTCCATTTTATCTTTGACTTCTTTTCCACCACAAAAAAAGTCCATCTTCAGTTTTTTTAGTTTTCCATTGTTTGTTTAAATTTTTGTTTAATGTTTTGTACTCCCTTGGGAGAGTTCTTTTTGGTTTTTTTTTTTTTTTTTTATTGAAGGACAGTTTTTTAGTTCCCGGCCAAAGTTAATTTTAAAAATTTTTCCTATTTCGTGCAAAAATCTATGAAAATTTTTTTATTTTGTTTTTTTTAAGTTACTTTTTTAATTGGATTTTTGATACCCTTTTATTGTTTGGCATCTTTGTTTTAATTTCACTAGTTTCTTCAGATATCCCGGGGGAAATTTTTCTTTTTTTTTGGCGATAGTTTTTACGCAGCGCTCAAAAAGGGTCCTTTTCCTTTTTCCCCAAACTTATTTGGTGTTTTATCACTTCACATTGATTTTTATTTAAATTTTTTTGAAACTGTAATTCGGGAATTGGGTTTTCAAAAGTTTTGTAGTCGGGGCTTTTGAGGTGGTTTTGGGCCCCATCTTTTTTTAGTCTTAAATTTTTAAATTTGATATTTATATTTTGGGGTCACTGTTTCAGTCGGCACC
>NC_051394.1:14245023-14247523 GCF_015228065.2 Penaeus monodon | reverse complement strand
TTTTATATATAAAATATTTAATAATAATAAAAAAACCACAAAAACACAACCAACAAACATAGAAATTAATTTAAATAATTGAAAAAATATATATATAAAATAAAAAAAAAATATATTTTAATATATATATAAAATTTAAAAAAAATTATATATTTACAATATACATAAAACCCCCAAACACACAAAAATAAATATCAATAAAAATTGTATAATATATATATATATATATAACTCTATATATATATATATTTATATAAAATTATAATTATATTATAATATAATTATATATATATAAATATATATATATATATATTAATATATGTGGTGGGGTTTTTGTGTTGTGTGTGGTGTTGTATATTTATATATATTTTTTTATATATATAAAAATATTATATATATATAATCATATATTATAATATTTTTACGTGGATTGTGTATATAATATATTATAAATATATATATATATATATAATATATAATATATTTTATTTATTATTATACATATATAAATAATATATATACATATAAAATTATATATATATATATATATATAAAATATATTATATATATATAATATATATATATGTGTGTTGTGTGTGTGTGTGTGTGTGTGTGGGTGTGGGCATGTTTAATGTGTATAATGTGTAAAATTATAGGGATATATATATTTTAACTTATAATATATTATATATTCATATATATATAAAATATGTATTTTAAAATAATTTATAAAACATAAAATTACCTATATATATTATTATTATATATATATTTATATTTTGTATATATTATATACATAATAGTTTTGGTGTGTGTGTGTGTTTTGTGGGGTGTGGGGTGTGTGTGTGTGTGTCCCGTGTTTTGTGTGTGTGTGTTGTGTGTGTGTGTGTGTGTGTGTGTTTGTGCGTGTGGTGTGTGGGTGTGTGTTTTGGTGGGGTGTGTGTGTGTGTGGTGTTTTTGGGTGTGTGTGGGGTTGGGGTGTGATTTATCCAAATATAAAATTTTATATATTTTAATATAATATAATATATAATATATAAATATATAAAATTTATATATATAATATATATTTATTTATATATATAAAAATAAAATATATATATATAAAATATATATATATATATATATTATATTATATATGTATGAAATTTAAAAACAAATACATGCAAACCCACCCACCCACACACATACACACACACACACACACACACACACACACACACACCCACACACCCACACACACACCCCACACACCCCACAAAACCCACACATAAAAATATTATAATAAATATATATATATATATATATATGGTTGTGTGTGTGTGTGTGTGTGGGGGTTTGTGTGGTGTGTGTGTGTGTGTGTGTGGTGTGTTTTTCGTAGGGTGTGTGGGTGTGTGTGTGGGGGTGTGTTTTTGTGTGTGTGTGTGTGTGGGTGGGGTGGATTTTGCAAAATACAATATATATATATTTTTAAAATATATATATTATATATAATATATATATTTATGTTTAAAATATACTCCCCACACACCCCCCACAAAACAACCCCACACACACACACACAAAACAAAAAAAAAAATACACACTACAAACATACCACCCCCAAAACACACAACACCCCACACACACACACCACACAAACAAAATATCCACACACCACAGATTTAAAATAATATAAAAATAAATATAAAATTTTTATATTATATATATATATATATATTTGTGTTGTGTGGGGGTGTGTGTGTGTGTGTGTGTGTGGTGTTTTGGTGTGTCAAAAATAAAACACACACAAAACACACCCCACACACACAACACACCACAAAACCCCACACACACACCACACACACACACACACACACCACCCACACCCCCATTATATAAATATTGTGATTTGTGTTTTGTGTGTGTTGTGTGTGTTTGGCCCAAATTTGCACACATGAAATCTCAAAAAATTATATATAAAATTATATATATTTTATTAAATTAATATATATATATAAAATATATATATGTAATCATATATATTACATATATTTTACATATAATATATCCATATATATGTATGTATTGTGTAGGGATGTATATGTTCTCCCATACATATCCTTTATACACACCCCATACCCCCACAAAAACACACACCCAAAAACCCACAAACACAAAACACACCCAGGGCACAAAAACACCCACACACACCCCTACACACACACACACACACAAAACCCCAAACCCACCCACCATTAATATTTATATATATATAATTATTAAAATTTTTGAAAATTATATATAATTATATATATAATTATATTTTATATCCTCCATTTTAAATTGACACTTTCTCTTTTTTAAACCTACTCTTTCCCAGACCACTGTTTCCTGTTTTAAAAGGGCCATTATATTAAAAAAGCCCCATCTCCCCTTCCCCGCTGGGCCCCCTTTGGGGGAAAAGGCTCGCCCCCGACCCCCCCCAAAGGGGCCCACTGGGTTTCGGTTCGGAAAGGGC
>NC_051394.1:14240216-14242423 GCF_015228065.2 Penaeus monodon | reverse complement strand
AAATACTTTTTAGTATTCCAATTTCAATGAGACAAGGAAAGCTACACAGCATGAAAACTCGGGGACATTACGCTTTTATATAAAAGCAGCTAGCAAATCTCTCTAAATTATAAGAAAGACCCTTGAATAATCACACCTAAATTATCATATATACCTAAAAGGTCTACAAAGTGCTAGGGCTGAGTGCCAACAAGAAGAGGGTATTTCTATATGTGGAGCAATATACTCGCATAGTAAAGATCATTACAGAAAGTATAAGGTCTACTCTAGCACGCATTACAATAGTATGGAGATAAACAATTGGAAAAAAGTTCGAAGAGAAGCTACAAGAAATATGAACTACGAAGACAGACTACAGAAAATAGGACTTACTACCTTGGATGAAAGAAGGAAAAGGGGCGACATGATTTTGCTATGTTACAGGAAGGTTGGAGTGAGATAAAGCTCACTTTATGATTTTGCACACGAAAACGAGGACACAGTAAACAGTTGAAAGTAAAGGGAGGCGGTAAGGACATCAAAAAGTTCAGTTTTCTAATTAGAACTAATGAAACACGGAGCAACCTCCCAAGTAACGTTGTGTGTGCTAAACATGTGCATCGATTCAAAAAGTTATATGATAAATTAAATATAGCAGACGAGACCTTCTGAACTCAACTCTTCTCCTGTTTTGAAACGACTAGGTAACAGTAACTAGGTAAGAAAACACACACACACACACACACACACACACACATATATAAATAAATAAATAAATATATATATATATATATATATATATATATATATATTATAATTTATATATATATACATATATGCGTTTTAATTTGATTGTTTTGATTGTATTTACTCCACGTTCTGCGTTACTCTCTTCCTTTCATAGTCACTTTCCTCACTCACACTTTTTCCCTCTTCAATGTGTTCTCAACCATTTTTTCCCTGAAAGTGTTCGGGTCTTCACTCCCATTCTACTGTTATCCTCGAACATTTCGTAAATACATATTCCACTACATTTTTCCACTATCTTCTTTTTCTTTCTAGCCTATATTTTCTTTTTCTTTTTATGTTTTTAATTTTTAAAGGGTGCGTTGTTTTTAAAGCTCTCACTTCCGCCTTTATATGGCACTACGTAAAAATTAGTTACATGTGTGTGTGTATGTGTATAGTTATATTTATATATAATTTTTATTAATAACTTTCCTCATTGTCATTTTACCTCTTCACTTCCTTTTTATATCATAACGATTACGCCACGATCTCAAATTCTATCTCTCCCTCACACGCTCTCTACCCGCCATTCATAACTGGTTTTCTTATTACCATCGTTTCCCTATTCGCCTTTTATCCAGTGTACCTCGCCTATTTTCTCCATTTCTCCCTGCTTGCGTTACCTAATACGACACAACATTCGCTAAATCTATCCAGACTTTCCCCTTTTCTCCCTGTTTGCTTCCCGCTCCCCTTTCTTCCTCGCAGAATCCCCTCGGATATGTAATTACCTACACTAATTTCCCCTCCTGTTTCCTCTTTCCTCCCTCGCTGCAGAGAGTTCGCCGTCGACGCGGAGGAAGAGACACACAAGAAAGGGAAAAGAATGCTTTGTTGTATTGCGCCATTTGTAGATCTTCGACTATTATGGTGATAAGGGTTAGCATTACTAATGAAACTGATTACAATAATAACATGATAACACTGACGTCTATTTTTCAACTTTAAGTATAGATCACACTACATTATGTTTTCTACTATCTTCAATTGTAAATTCGTCAAATTTTTATCATTTCTATTACTGATGTCATTGATGCTATTTAAACTTTAATTAATATTAACAAAGTCCACAATCTACTTTTCATAACTATGAATTATCATCATGTATCTTTTCTGCATTATACTTTTTTCGATAATTACAAAATTGATGAAATAATAAAAACATAATGGTGGGTTGGTGACAATATTAAAGTTGTAAAAAAAACGTCAGGTTATCATGATTATTAATTTAATAAATTTCATTATAATGCAACCCCTTATAAACCAAAAATAGTCGAAGATCTACAAATGGGAAAATCAACAAAGTTTCTTTTCCCTTTCTTTTTTGTCTTCCTCCGCGTCGACGGGGGAACCCCCTGAAAGCAAAGGGGGGAAAAGGGGAAAAAAAAGGAGGGGAAAAAGTTTTAGGAAATTTACAATCCAGGGGATTTTTCGGGGAA
>NC_051394.1:14221440-14223496 GCF_015228065.2 Penaeus monodon | reverse complement strand
TGTTAATATATTTGTATACTTCAGTTTGTTTTTATTCATCTTAACTTAATTAATTACTCCACCCTACTTAGGCTCACTCCCCCTAATATCGATTTTTTATCGCCGCCATTCTTTCATAGTAATATATATATATTTTTTTATATATTTGTTTATATATTATTATATATATATATATATATATATATATATATATATATATATATATTGATATTATTTTTTTACTTTTTGGACTTTGGATTTTTCTCTCTCTCTCTCTGTCTCTCTCTCGTTCTGTCTCTCTATCTTATATTCTCTCTCTCTCTCTCACTCTCTCTCTCTCTCTCTCTCCTCTTTCTCTTTCTCTCTCCTCTCTCTCTCTCTCTCTCTCCTCTCTCTCTCTCTCTCTCTCCACTATCTCTCTCTCGCTCTTTCTCTCTCTTCATTTCTGTGCATGTCGGTGTTAAGAGGCCATAGCTGCCTTAATGCAATGGCTGGTTGGACAGTAATAGGTTGGTGCGGCTTGACTTTTCATTGATAACAGGATACAAATACCTGGGTGCAAGCGTTGAGAGGTGTGGCGTGTTCGGTCAATGGTTTCGAACTAACATAGAATCACTTGGAAAACTTATGAAGCCCACGTAGTATTTTTGTCTAATGGCTTACACAAATTGTGTTCTGCACATACCATATCTTGTCTGTAAACTACATGTATCTATTCCTATCTATAATATCTGTCTATCTGTATATCTATCTATGCATTTGTATGTAAGTTTGCATGTATGAATGTATGCATGTATGAATGTATGTACGTATGTATATAAGAATGTGTGCATAATACTTCTCTCTCTCTCTCTCATCTCTATCATCTCCATCTACTATATCTCATCCATCTCTCTCTCTCTCTCTCTCTCTCTCTCCTCTTCTACTATATATATATATATATATATATATATTATATATATATATATATTATATATTATGTGTGTGTGTGTGTGGTGTGTGTGTGGGTGTGTGTGTGTGTGTGGTGTGTGTGTGTGTTGTGTTTTGTGTGTGTGTAAATATATGTATAAATACATAGCACAGGTACTTATATTATGCATTGAGCAGTTGACGGGGCGTAGAAGTTTGAGGAAAGGGGAAAATACAACACTTGAGATATCTATACAAATGATCAAGCATTGTCTTGAAAAATGCTGTACGTTAGCAAGACTATGCTGTGACCTGAGGGTAGAAAGCTGGAGAGGATATCGAAAAGTCAGATACCAGAGAATTAAGAGTAAGTAGAGGCATGGCAGAATACATGTGCAGCATCACAGATACAAGTACAACGGAGAATATTACAACGAACGATATACAAGTTACGGAAATGGAATAAGTCATACACCTAGATTCAATTATGGATGGGACACGAGACAAAGGAAAGGAAATGAGAAAGCGAGTACAAACTGGATGAAACAAATGGCATCAGAAGTTTTGCGTGGCAAGGAAGTACTCTGACAGCGAAGAAATATTTTACTGTGGTTCGACCAGCTGTGTCGTATATTGATGTGCAGGATAGCCAATGACAACGGGGCGGAATGATTACATAAGGCTTCAGAAGAGGACATAAGTGGTATGAGGAAAAATAGTATAAATAGTAAAAAAAAAGTAAAATGAATGAAAACGTAATCAAATAGGACAGTTTTCTAAAAGGGGTATCGCAAAATTCATGGGGTGGTTGTGGTGTGTGAAAATAAAAATTTCATTATATAAATATATTTTATATATTAAATAATATATATATATATATAAAATATATTTTATGTGTGTGTGTGTGTGGTGGTGTGTGTGTGTGTGTGTGTGTGTGTAAAAAACATAAATAAACCAAAACCCAAAAACGGCCCCCACACACACACACACACACACCAACCACACCACACACACATAATAATAATATATATAATATATATATATTTAAAATAATAATATATATATATGTATGGGGCCCGGGTGGGAGTGGTTAGAGCATCGGGTTCAAGACGTCACGAGGGGCAATCTGAGTTCGAGGGTTGAGTCACAGCCGGTGCGTTTTCCCTTG
>NC_051394.1:14211440-14213940 GCF_015228065.2 Penaeus monodon | reverse complement strand
ATATATATAATATATATTATATATATGTATGTATGAATTATATATATGCATAATATATATATATATATATAATATGTATATGATATATATATATAATATATATATATAATTATATATAGTATTATATATATAATATATACATATATATATATATATATATATATATATATATAATATATATATATATATATATATATAATATATATAATATATTTATATATATATAATTCTTGAAATGTTGTTTGATAAGAGTGATTTTACCGGCATGTGTATTGTTAGAGGTGGAAAATGATCATCGGTGTACATTTGTGCGTCTGTGATCTGTTATACTATGTTTATATTTATTTTAACTTTATCACGGATTTACATATGAGGAGTCTGTCTTGTTTAAGCAGTGTAGTTGTTGTGATGATAATCTGAACATGATTTTTCCCGCGGATTTTTGTTAATTTTGCTGTTGAGCATTAAAAGGTGTATATGTTAGAATATGGAAAACGCGGGGCATATGAGAGTTTTTTAAATTTTATCCAAAAATTAGATTTTTAAATGTTTTTTTTTGGGTTTTAAAACTTTCATCATAACTAAGCATGATATACTATTAGATACTTTACAATCAAAGTTTATAGTCATTACCGAGAAAAATATCGATGTATTTAAAAATGAAAGTTTAAACAACAAACATTTAACAAAAGCATATTCGTCAATGGCCTGGAACATCTTTAGACGCGTTTGCCTCAATAAAAGGAATGCACTGTCCCAAATGCGGGTCCGAACGTATTTTAGGGAAAGGGGAATAAAAATGCTGATGCTGCATATAACGATAATTGGGTAGGTAGTACTTTATGTGTTCCATATAAGGGCATAGAAGAAACACCCTTTAACTATGAAGAGGATTTTTAAAAAAATTTACTTTTTGGCTTGTCTTTTACGGGCCCTCCATAATCTACGGGACTGTCCTGTTTACCGAAACATTATAAAATAATTCATATTAGATGATATAATTTTTCAAATGAACATACGTGTCATTGAAAAACCCAAAGTATAAATCGTATATTGTTTAAACCGCCAATGCATAAGCATTCCCAAATTTTCGGGATAAACTCTTCATTCCCATTTGTAAACTTAAAAATCTTTAAAATAAAAACCAAACCCCCAATTTTGTTCTGCATGGGTAATACCAGTAAACATAAAAAATAGTTCAACAATGAATGCGATTCGTCAACTGAGTGCATTTTAAGAGGGGTGGGGTTTGAAAATAACAAGTGAATCAAAGTGTCGTAATGAAAGATAGCAAAACTGAGCTTTTCACAACAACGTATTGCGATGGAAATGGGGGCCCCTTTTTTTTGCCTATTATAACCCTATTAATAATTGTAGTAAAAGTAGCAGTAGTAATATTAATGATAATGACATGATAATAGTGATAGGTATTTATAATGAAGGACGACATCAGCGATGATGAGCAAGGGAAAAAACAACAATGAAGATAATGATAGTAGATAAAAAGAACAAACCGAGATGAATAAAAAACAAAAATGAAGATAATGATAGTAATGATAATAAGAACAAACAACAATGATAAGACAGGCTAATAAAAACAACAAAATAATAACGATTTTATTTTGTTTTTTAAATTTTGGTATAACGGTGATAATATTATATGGATGATAAAAATAATAAAGATGAGATGAGATGATGATGTGATGTATGATGTGGTGATGATGAAAAAAAATAATAATAGTATGATGTAACAATGATAATAAAGATGATGAAATAGTAATATTAAAGATGTAATAATAATGATGGTGATAAAGATAATGTAATAAGAATAAGAATGCTAATAGTAATAAAAATAATAAATGATATCAAAAAGGATAAAAAAATAAAAATAATAATAATAATAAAAAATAATAATAATAATATATAATAATAAAAAATAAAATAATAATATTAATGTAATAACAATAATAATAATAATAATAATAATAATAATAAAATAATAATAATAGTAGTAATAATAACATTAATA
Organism: Penaeus monodon; assembly: GCF_015228065.2. NCBI lineage: Eukaryota > Metazoa > Arthropoda > Malacostraca > Decapoda > Penaeidae > Penaeus > Penaeus monodon. Next base: position 14,211,911 of record NC_051394.1, on the reverse strand, counting down.
ATTCGAATGAAATAAAAATTATGATAATAATGATGATAATGTTAAAGATCATAATTAAAACAAAGATCTAGTAAGAATGTAATAACAATACTAATAACTATTTTCTTTCGCAACGAATTTCACGAAATTTCCTTTCATTCTACAGTAATATGATTTACACGTGCATAGAAAAAAATCTGGCGTGTTCAGTTCTTTCAACACTAGAGCATTATCGATATACCTCCTTAATTCCCAACTACCATAAATGATACTACTAAAACTCATTGACTTGCAAGAGAGCTGAATGTTTTCATTTTGCAAAGTCCCCTTCGAAGGAATTCAGACAAAGGTTCAGTCTAACTCCGTGTCCCGAGCGATGCCAACAATGTTCCCTATACAGTCACCGTTGTTGTTCTTGTACAGCGCTTGTCCCCGATTGTTCCCTTTATGCTTGATGTGAGTGACTGATTGTGCTTCTAGTATTCGATGCTG
>NC_051394.1:14196440-14203940 GCF_015228065.2 Penaeus monodon | reverse complement strand
TGGGCTTCCAGAATTTTTCTGCAATTTTGAATGGTGGTTTGCCTTTGACTTCCGCGGATTTATGAGTACTTTATTTAACCGCACTAATTGAACTCTTCCTTGTCCACCCAGTGTAGCAGAATTTGAGTGAGTTCCTTGTCATTGCAACGGGTCTTTGACTGACCTTTCTCAGATTGGACATGCAGTTTTTGTCCGTGCTCTAACTTACCCAGGGGCCTATTCATATATATGGCAATAAAATATATTCAGTACTAGTATTATATATTTATCATCCAAATCACATTTATAATATATCTTAGACAACTTATAATTGTTTAGAATATATATATATAGTTATATATATAAATGTAGTATCTTTTTATCGAAATATTTAACCATAAAGTATCTTACAGATGCATTTAGTATATAATATTCATAATTGGATATGAGTTTGTTGAATTCATTCGTAACTTTTGTAAATTTAATATTGTGTGGATATATATGTCAGTGTTTTATATATATAGTATATATTTTGATTATCTATATTATCTAATAAATATATATATTAATAAATATATATATATGTCCTTGCACACCACGCACAAACACCCAATCGCTACAATTTCTTTAATATATATATCATATCTAGCAATAATTATATATAAAATATTATGTTATTATATATAGAATTGTTTATTATATATAGCATAGATATACCTTATATTATAGGTATGGGGTTTGGCTGTGTGTCGTCTTTGGCTTTGTTTGTGTTGTATTTTGTAGGTTTGTAGTAGAGTTTAATTTAATATAAATTATACTATATATATATATATATTCTTATTATTTATATTCTTTATGGTTTTGTGCTTCGTTGGTGTGGCGGTTGGTTGTTGTGTGTTGGTTATGCATGCATACTTCATATAGTATCATTTATCATTCATAATAAACAAATGATCTATAAAACTATCACAATACTACACAACACACACAAAACCCACTCTCAGTTGATATCCATTAAGATTATAAATTTCTCGATATTTATCTTGATATTCTTTATTCTTTGATATATATTATAATATCTCAATTATATATTATAATATTATTTATATATATAATAATTATATTTTATTTGTTATTTGTAATATTTTTAATATTATGATACTTTTATATTAGAATCTTTTGTTAATTTATATATATATTAAATAGGAATTTCTTTATTTAATATATATAATTATAATATATATATATGTGTATGTGTGTATATATATTAATATATATGTAATATATATTATATGTGTGTATAAATATTATCACATAGTTATATATATGTTTAATAGGATAATTGCAAGTGTAATAATAATCCAGCATATCCACATTCTGCAATGATCATGCTAGCGATTGCTGACCTACAAACACGCCTCGACCACTTGTTGTCGAGCTGACCAGTAGTCACACCGTCCCTAGCCATTTTCCTGATTCGTTGCGCCCGTTCAGCACACCTGTTCTCCTCGACTTTTGGGACCCGTAAGCGCAAGAGGCGTCGAAAGTAGCAGCGCGAAAGACCGGGAGTAAGGAGGTGGAGGGTAAAGATCCGAGAGGAAAGAAAAGAGGTAGGGAGAAGGAAAAGAGGAAGAGAAGGAAAAGGGAGAAAAGAAGGAGGTAGAGGGAACGAAAGAGGGTGTGTGTGTGTGTGTGCGTGTGTGTGTGGATTATACCGTGCCCTAAAACGGAGCGAGATGCACATGGCGAATTATATATATATATATATATATATATATATATATATATATAATTATATATATATATATTATATATATATATATATAGATATATATATATATAATAATCTATATGTCTTAACACACACACACACACACACACACACACACACACAATATATATATAATATATATATATATATATATATAAAATAATATATATATATATATATAATATATATTAATATATATTAAATAATATATATATATATTATATCATCCATAAAACAGCGAAATGCCATATAATTTAGATACACCGGCCTATAAAAGGTTCATTGACATGAATTTTACTCAGCCCAAGATATGGATAAGGGAGGGTTTTCCATTTGTTAAGCCCAGTGTATGGAATTGTTGTTCATTTAAGTTTAAATGCATATGGATAATATTATTAAATTTAAATGAACTTAGATATTACCCTTACCTATCTGTCCATCGCATCAACCTTCCATACGCTTGAACAATATTCAGATGAATAAGAATATTTTAGCCCCTTGAGCACATTCACTCGTTATTGAAGGTTGCATATTACAATTCAAGGGTAGTTCTGAATATCTAATATCCCACTAATTGATGATGAGGCAAAATAAAATAGTTATTCCCCTTCATCAACCCCGATATCGCAAACCTCCGATATAGCCATTCTACCATACATATTGCCTATATGATTATATCCCTTGATTGCTACCTTGAAATTGATCCCCCCTGAAAAAAAAAGAAAAAGAGTACCCCCCCCAAAAAAAAAAAAGTGGAAAAAACAAAGTGTCTTGAAACTGGTTGGGAATTTGGCAGAGGTTATGATAGTGGCGTGGAACTTACTGGCATGGGGATTAGTTTTGCGTGGATTACTTACTTTGCACTCCTAACTTCGCTTTCCTAGGATTCACCTCACCGTCTCCTTAAACCTCGCTTTCTTCCCTACCTCGCTCACATTGCTCTTACTGTGCGGCATCACTCTGCATTATTCCGCCATCGCTCACTTTAAACTTCTCAGTCTCCTAACTTGGCAGTCTCTTCTGAATTCTTGTCGTCTATATTTTACCTCACCACCTGTTTCACTAATTTGGCAGTCACGGTCTGGACTACTTCATGCTCGGTAGTAACCAATTTTCTTCCTTGATTTCAGGATATTGCGCCCGTCCCCATCTCCTGCCAATACTATCTTTTACATTTTCCTTGCCAAAACGTGGAACCATTCTGCCCTCACCTAATTTCCTAACTCGCATCTATTTTTTACAGGTTTCACTTTTCTACCCTCACAAAACCGTTGCTTTCCTTCACTTCATAACTTACATACATTGCTAACTTATCTTACTGCCGCTTACTACTTGACCTTGGTTAACTTGTTGAGTCTGGCTCTCAGGGCTCATTTACTATCTCCACGCACTTCGATTATCTGCGCAACTTACATGCACTTGCTAACTGTAAACACCTTATATTAGGGTTCTCATTATAAATTTAACATGACCCATCTGTTCAGCATTGAAGTCAGAAGCTGAAATTTCACATGCCTAATGATAAACATCCCTATAGGCTATGTTGATTTCCAGTCTATAACTTATAACATGTTATCTGTTTCAGCAGTGAAGGTGCAGTAAGATGTGAAAATGAAACCAGTGGAGTATCGAACAGCGATCAGGTTTTTATACTTAAATGGCCACAAAGACCTTCGATGAAATGAAAGCAACTTATGGGGAGGATGCCTGATCATAGACGTTAAACACTGGCATTGCTAGTTCAGGTGTGGTCGGAAATATGTGAAAATGGCTCCTATCCCTGGGCGAACCCAATTTGCCATTGATGAGGACATCTTTCGAGTGAAGACTGTCATATTGGACGATTGTTGTATTACTGTTCGTCAGCTAGCCAAGATGAGTGTTGGGTCTGTATACAAAATCATTCATGACCATCTATATATGCAAAAGTTGTCTGAGGTTCCCAGGCTACTCTAGTGCTCACATATCTTACATTTTCGGAAGCAGGAATGAGTCCATTCTTCCAAGACACTTATAGCCATGTGCCAAGGAAACCAGGACTATTTTCACAGGATAATTATGTCCAGTCAAAGCAATGGAAACACTTTGATCTGCCACACCCCCAAAAAGGCTCGTGTTACACCCCCAGCAGGCAAGGTTATGCTCACAGACTTTTAGGACCAGCATGCAGTAGTGATGATGGAGTTCCTGGCAAAAGGTACTACAATTATACGAGACCATTATGCTTCACTACAACAGATATTACGGGAGGCTTCCATAACCAAGAGGTGCGGCTGTTGGTCAAAGGTATCTGCCTCCTACAAGACAAACCCTGTTCACAATTCCTCCTCATCCTCCTTATTCTCCTGACCCTGCACCACCGACTTTCACCTTTTTCCATCCATGAAGTCATTTTTGAAGGGTAAACGTTGAGAAACGGATTTCTAAAGTCACTTCACGGCTTCAAACGCAACCTGCGGACCTCTACAAGCGAAGAGTCCACAGCTGCATAAAGCGATGCGAAAAGTGTGCTACTCCTGGTGTGACTTATGTATAGAAAGAGTAATAACATTTAATTCCTGAACGTCCATGGAAAGTGGATCAAGGAATATCTTTAATAAGTGCACCTTATTTAATCGCCGCGCACTCACCTGTCACTCACATTACTTACTTTATTTATTTTACATAATGGGTACTCGCGTACCTGGCGCCCATTTACTTACCTACCACTCACATTATTAACTTTGCTTACCTGGCACGCACATTATCTACTTTACTTACCTGGCATTCACATTATTCACCTTCCTTACCTGGCACTTTCTTGTCTTATTTGGTATTCAATTACTTACCTGGCACTCACAATATGTACTTTACTTACCTGGCACTCGCTTGCCTTACTTACCTGGCAGTCACATTACCTGCTTCAATTACCTGGCTTTTAATTGTCTTGTCTACCTCTCAAGTACTTACCTGGCGCTCACTATCCTTACTTACCTCGCGCTCAATTACTACCTGGCATTTACATTATCTATTTTACATATTTGTCACTTGTCTGGATTTCACATTATCTGCTCTACTTACCTGGCGCTAACTTTTCTTACCTTACTTTGATTTCCCCTACTAAACGCCGGTGCTGAAGCTTCAGGACCACCAGTCGCACCAGCGAGTAATTTTTTTATGATGGATTTAGACCCGCGGGTGGAACGTGGCGTGTTGTACAGCCGCCAGGGGTTTCCGAACATACAAATTCCCGACCAGAATCCGATGCTCTATCCCAGTGGTCCTCTGCTCTATGATTTCACGACAGTGCCCAAATAACATTAACCATTAGATTTATTTGTGTTTTCGATCTACAGATATTTAGGGGGGAAATAAGCAACTGTATAAACTTAACTTATAGTTAAATGTATGACAAAACTCTGGCACTCCCGGATTTCCATAATTACCTTATATTACTTAATAATGGATATTCCCGCGAACGCTTATCATGATTGTCTACGATATTTTGGTCACAACGGCTTCGCGAAAGTCCATGAGATCTCCTCAGGGACTCGCGGGCCATTGGATGGGAAAGCACTGCACTGACCAGCTGATTATAGGACGTTGACCGTATAAAGCAATTTTCCTTTTGTTTTCGTTACATGTAATGTAATTGCTTTCATGTAATATTTAATAGTTCTTATGAAGATGATATTTGGTTGATTCAAAGAATACTAAATTCTTAATATTGGTAACTTCGGATGTATATATTCTCACAAAGGTGCACTGATACAATCCGAAATATCAGAGTCTCTTATAGAGAATGATGATGACGTGTAGGATAGGTAATGATAGCAATGTAATAATAACGGGGAATAATAAACTAAATGTCGTTCACTGCTTCCTAGCACTAAACACCAGTTGATTGCTATGCTTGTGAAAGCGACGGAAAAATCTAAAAAATAAAAAAAAGGGAAATGAAAACCCTCTAGGCTATGGTAGTCAATAAAAAATCATATGGTTTATTACACATGTATAGTGATTCACAGATTATTACAACATATTAGCTGGTTCACTGATTGTTAATTTAATTTTGAGCAAAAATAATGGGAAGGCTGTAACGGCTTCTGAATAGAAAGTTAGATCCTTGAGAATTGAGAATAGAGAAGTTAGATCCTTCAGTTCACGCTGTCGTCATAAACGATAGGACACACATGAAATTATAATTTACTGATAACGATGATAAGAAATAAAAACAGTAACTAGTAGAAGTACTACTAATAATGATAATAATAGAAAATAATGATTATAAAAATAATGAAAGTGATGCAGGACAAATAGATGATGATAGCAATTTATGTTGAATGCAATAAAAAATAATAAAAACACAATTAATTATACTAAAATCATCAGTACTAAACAAACCAGTGTAAAAATCATATGATGAGATAAATGTAATGATAAATTAATAAAGAAATATTTCTTATCCCTTACTAATATATATAACCATTCACATTATCATATATCCTCATTCATCATTATTATTTCCTTATCATTCTTTTATAACAAAACAACTAATGTGTTTCTGAGACGGAACAAGATATACAATAGTGCATTGTCAAAATCGTACTACCTAAGACTCTAGACAGCTATTCAGTAGAGAGTATCAAAAGGCGATTTGAACGATTAGAACTCTGATGAAGGTAGCACTCTAATTCCCCCGATGTCTGCTGCGAAATTTGATAGGCCATTGCGAACAGGTTTTTCCATCCGGCGGTAGGTGTCATGGTTGAAAAACATATTGCGTTTTTCGCTCGTGAATCTACAAACCGTACAATTTCCGTTTCTTACGGGGTGTGTGTTCTTTCTTGGGTTGTTATGCGAAGACCCTGATAATATTCAGTCTACTAAAAGGATCTTTTATGTATGGGTGAGTGTGATTGTGAAACAGATTGGGTTAGTGTAGTGTGTCTGTGTGTATACATTTTGGAATGTGTTGATAGTATATATACTAATAGCTATTATATATATATCCATACAACTTTTACAATAATTTTTTCATATATGTGACGCATGTTTTTTGTGTGTGTGTGTGTGTATATGTGTGGTGTGTATTTGTTTGCTGTGTGTGTGCATTGTGTGTGAGTGCGTTTTTTCGTGGTGGGGTGTGGGTGTGGGTGTGGGTGTGTGGGTGTGGTTATGAATACAATATATATGTGAGTGTGTGTGTGTTATCTGAATATGTATATATATATATATATATATATATATTATATCATATCTATGTGCGCTGTGGGTGTGTGTGTGTGTGATATATATATATATTTATCTATATATACCTTACACTACATACATATATCTCTTGTAACGGTAGGTTAATGTCTGAGCGCCGTGGTCACATGCATGATACTGAATTGGAGTTTTCATGTGGTGATGTCCTTGTAGTGAGTACGTGTAGGGTCCCCAGTTCCTTTCCACGGAGCAGTCTCCCCAGTGCGCCGGTGGTACCTTTTTTTTTTTTTTTTTTTTTTAGGTAATTATTTCTCCTATTTTAGCCGGGCTGTGGGACCAGCACTGACTGGGTGGCTTAGGCCGCAGTGGCTAGGCTAGCAATGGGGGGGGGGGGAAAAAAGGGGGGGGGACGTCCTTGCCCAAGGCACACGCGCCGGTCGGGACTCGAACCCTCGGGGGGAAATTCAGATGCCGTTCGTGACAGTCTTGAGTCCGACGCTCTAACCATTCGGCCACCGCGGCCTTGACGATCATGGGCTTCCATGATTTTTTCTAGCAAT
>NC_051394.1:14176061-14180879 GCF_015228065.2 Penaeus monodon | reverse complement strand
CTACAGAACTAATATAAAGCAAAGTAACATCTCCGAGGCTGCTGTGGGTTTTTAAGTTACCGATCGGCCCGGTACAAACATAAAATTTTATGGAGACAGGAAAAAACCCCGACAGTGCCGCCAAATACTACCATGCAACAAGTGCGACAAAGATTATTAGGGAGAAAGAGGAGGGGTTTTCCCAGGCCAAGGAAGGAAATGGGGAGCGGACGTCCGTCAACAAAGAACTTTCAAACCCCAGGGTGGTGAGTAATGGGCTGAAATTTACCAAACAGGAATCAAGCGAAAGTGATTCATGAAAATATGGAGTCTGTTTTAGCGAAGGAGAATATCAAAATCACTTCGTATATATGTCCATAGCCTAACCGCGGAGGCAGGGAATCTTTAGCTGATGTTTGAACAGACCAAAACCTGCAACATACAAAAAAAAAAAAACAACAACAAAAGAATAAAAAATATATATTTTAAAATATATATATAAATTATAAAAAATGAAAAAATTTAGAAAATATTAATTTTTAAAAATAAAAGTTAATATAAAATTGTATATAAATATATATATACAAATTATTTTATAATTTTTTTTAAAAATATATTAATTAAATAATATATATATAGATATGTTTAATATATTTTTATATTAATATATAATAATATAATATATATATATGCATATAATTATATATATAATATATATAATATTATATATTTAATATATTATATATTTTTATTATGTATATTGTTGGGTTTTCGGGGCCCCCTTGCGATAAATGTTCTGGGTAAAGATTCAATGAAACGCGTCAAATAATTTATGGGGTGTTGAATACTGCTACATGGCGGCAATAATTCTTTTTCTCTCTCTCTCAAATCATTCTATTTTTGCACCCCCAAACTACTCATAATTTTATATATTGCGCGTGTATATATAAATATATATTTATATATATTTATTATATTTTATATAATAATATATATATATATTTAATAATTGGGGTTGTGGTTTGTGTTGTGTGTGTGGTGTGTGTGTGTGTGTTGTGGGTTGTGGTGTGTTTGGTGTTTTGTGTGTGTGTTGGTGTGTGTGGTGTGCGTGGTGTTGTGTGGTGTGTGTGAATATTAGATCGATATATGTATTTATATCATTTATACACACACCACACACACAAAACAAATATTAAATATATAATATATATATAATATATTATAAATATAAAAATATTATATTTGTATATATGTGTGTGTGTGTTTGTGATACACATTCTATCTCTTTTCTCTCTCTCTCCCCCTTCTTTTCTCTCTCTCTCTCTCTTCTCCTCTCCTTTCCCCCTCTCCTCCTCTCTCTTCTCTCTTTTCTCTCTCTCTCTATTTTTTAATAATATAAAAAATATATATATATATATATTAAATAAAAAATTATAAAAACCCAGCATGCAACATATTACCTTTTTGCGTGATACTAAATTTTAATATATATATATATATATATATATATATATATATAATTATATATATATGTATATAAAAATATATTAATAAAATATATATATAATAATATATATATATTTTAAATACTACCCCCCCCCCCAACACACACACACACACACACACACACACAAACACACACACACACCCACACAACACAAAAACACACAATTCTCTTCTCCTCTTTCTCTCTCTCTCCTCTCTCTCTCTCTTTTTCCTATTATATATATAAAATATATTATATATATAATATAATATGTATTATGTATTTGTACGGGTTTGCACACCCCAAACACCAACACACACCCCAACACACACACACACATTGCAAACGAAATTTATTTGAGCCGGCCCTTACTATGCAGAATAGAAAAAGAGTAAAACAATAATTGCAGTCCAAGTAAAACGAGTCTATGAAAAGGGAAAATTTTTCAAAGGGGGAAGAGGAAGACGGAAGAAATAAATAAAGGAAGAGAGAAGGATGAAGAGGAGACCCAATTAAAGCCTTTGTGAACCCCTTAAGAAACTCCGTTATATTATACAATTCACGAATTTCATAACTCGTTTTTGAACAATGTGTTTGCATTTTTTTATTTTATTTTGTCTTATTTTTCTAAAAGCATGTGTTTGCGCATGTTTGTTCTTTTAACTATCATTCTTGTGCATGTGTGTGTGTATGCGTGTGTGTGTGTGTGTTTATGAAGTGCTTCAGTCGGATACTTAACCTCGTGTAAATTACCCCACCCGACTGCCTACCGGATCTATCACGTTCGCTGCAACACACTAACGCCAAAATAACATTTGCAAATAGACAGCCTCTCCTACGCCGACAATGTATCCACCAGCTCGAAACGCAACAGATATCCGCGTATCGATGAGGCCGAAGCGTTTCATTTGCTGAAGCCTCGACACACTTGTTGCCTCCACGTCCGCCCGATTTCCTGATTTTCCCTCTTGTATTTGCTTCCTTCTCCGAGTAGTGCGATTATAGTCGTAAACACCTTTATATCATTACCAATACCGAGAATAAATGATCAGTGAAGATAAACGAATTAGCACAACAAAAATTAAATGTAATTCCGTCATTAAAATCTAATCACTTAGAGAGACACAACAAGAGAAAGGAAGAAAGAAACGGAAAAGGAAAGATAACCAAAGAGCCAGAGAGTAACAAACTAACAGAAACCGAAAGAGAGAAGGATTATGCATAAAATGAGATCTGTTCTCTAAGCACTCTCAGCTCCAGTCCCCAAGGGAGGTATAGATCTAAGTTGCCCTCATCCATCGTTTTCCCCAAGGCCGTTTACATAATGGACTTTGCTGTATTCTTTCTCGCAGGACGTTGTAGAGAGGATCCGAAAGGATAAAAGGAATTCAATAGCACTTTTCGTTCTAAATTTATGTACAGAGCACCTAGGATGGAATACTTCGATGAACGTGGCAGTAAAATGTTGTGCTTTGTTGTTATCTCTTACTCTCTTTGGCTGTTCTTGCTCTTAGCTGTTTTTGCAGTTAACTGTTGCTATTTTTACTGCCATTAATGTCTGTCCGTTAAAAAAATATATATATAAATAAATGAATATATATATATATATATATATATATATATATATATATATATATATATTATACATAAACATATATACATAAATATATATACCATATTACATATACAATACATTTGTACAAATATATATGTATGTATATGTGTGTATGCGTATTATATATATACACATCCTCCTCATCATCATCATCAGCCTGAATCAATCGACTGCTAGACGTAGGCCTCTCCCAATCTTTTCCAACCTTGTCTGTCTTACAATTTTTGTTTCCAGTCTTGGCCCCCATATTTCGTTATTTCGTCACACCATCTTGTCACTGGTCTGGTCCCTAGCCTCTTTATGTTATCTATAGCCCAGTCTGTTACTTTATTTGCCCATCTGTTGTCCTGTCTCCTTCATATATGATCTGCTCATTGCCATTTCTTCTTTTTGATACTCCCAAGTATCTTCCACTTTTGTCTGTTCCCTGATCCACGTCGACCCAGCATCAACATTTCCATCTCTCTTTGGGTACTTATTAGTTTTCCTCTCCAGTATTTTGGTTGTGGTCCATGTTTCTGCCAAAGGCACTCCCAGCCTAGACTGATGCGTCGCTTTATTCCTCTTCGCTAGATGTGTTTATCTGTAGAGTTTCCCTAAACATATATACTTGTCCACTACCTCTAACGCTTTGCCTTGTACATGTATCTGTTCGAATTGAACTCTACTGTTGAACATGACCTTAGTTTTTTTCTTGTTCATTCTAAGTCCGACCTTCAGACTTTCTCTTTTCAGATCTTTTGTTAATTGCTGCAGTTCATTCGCAGATTCAGTGACGAGAACAATATCGTCTGTAAATCTTAGATTGTTTAGGTATTCTGATTTAATAACCTTTCCGTTCCACTCTATTTTCTTAAACATTTCCTCAAGGCAGATTGTAAAGTTCTGATGAATGGTGTCGCCCTGTCTAACACCCATTTCAATTGGTATTTTATCGGTTTCATGTAGAACTTGATGGTTGCTCTCCCATCTTCGTATATATCTAATATTTTACAATATACCTCTTTTACTCCCTATCTTCGAACAGCTTCTATAATGGTTGGTATTTGTACAGAGTCAAATGCCTTTTCGTAATCGATGAATGCCATACACAGGGGTTTCCAATATTCGTTTATTTTTTCTCTCGCTTGGGTGAGCGTGTGGATGTAGTCTGTTGTTGAGTATCCACTGCGGAAGACTGCCTGTTCTCTAGGCTGGTTAGAATCCATACTGTCAGAGGTGCGAATTGTGATGACTTTTGTGAACAGTTTGTAAGTAACTGAAAGACACACACACACACACACACACCACACACACACACACACACCACACACACCTACACACCACAACACACACACACACACACACACAAATTATATATATATATATATATATATATACATATACTATAGATATATATATATATATATATATATATATATATATATATATTATATAATATATATATAGATATATATATATATAATATATATATATATATATATATATATATATATATATATATAATCTATATCATGATATATTATATCATATATAATATCTATATACATACTATATACAGTATTATTATACAATGTGTTTAAAATTAAAAATAAAATAATAAATATTATATTTTAATAATAATATATATAATATTTTTATAAATTTTTTTAAATTACAACAAAAATTTAAAAATATAATATATTATTAATTTAATTAATTATTAAAATTTTAAAAATATAAATAATTTTAATATAAT
>NC_051394.1:14163199-14165699 GCF_015228065.2 Penaeus monodon | reverse complement strand
TACACTGGGTTTTTATTATATATTTTAGTATAATTATTGTGTTTTTATTATTTTTATTGCATTCAACATAAATTGCTATCATCATCATTGGCATCACTTTCATTATTTTTATAATCATTATTTTCTATTATTATCATTATTAGTAGTACTTCTACTATACTGTTATTATCCTTATCATCGTTATCAGTATTATAATTATCATTGTGACTATCGTTATATGCGACAGCATGAATTGAAAAGGATCTAACATTCTCTATTCTCAATTCTCTAAGGATCTAACTTTCTATTCAGAAAACCGTACACCTTCCCCATTTATTTTTGCTCAATGTAAATTAAAAGTGACCAGCTAATTTTGTAATAATCGAATCACTATACATGTGTACATAAACAAGTATGATTTTTTATTGACTACCATAGCATAGAGGGATTTTCATTTCCCTTTTTTTTCCCGTCGCTTTTCACAAGCCTACAATCAAATGGTGTTAGATGCGAGGAAGCGTTGAACGACATTTTAGTTTATTATCCCCGTTATTATTACATGGCTATCATTACCATCATCGTCATCATCATTACTATTAAGAGACTAGATATTTCGGATTGTACAGTGGCACCTTTGGAGAATATAAGAAAATCCGAAAAGTTACCAAATATTAAAAAAATCTAATATTCTTGAGAAGAACCAAATATCATCTTCATAAGAACTCTTAAAAGAAAATGCTCAATCCTCGAAATACTTTCAATATTACATGAAAGCAATTGCATTACATGTAACGAAAACAAAAGGAAAATTGCTTTATACGGTCATCAGTTTATAATAGATATAGTGCAGTGCTTCCCAGCCAATGGCCCGCGATCCCCGAGGAGATCCATGGAAAGTTCACGAAGCCTTGGGGACAAAATATCGTATGACAATATGATAAGCGTTCGGGAATATCCATATTAATAATATAAGGTAATATGAATCCGGGAGTGCCAAGAGTTTTGTCATACATTTACTTAAGTAAAGTTTATACAGTTGCTTATTTCCCCCCCTAAATATATGTAGATCGAAAACAAAATAAATAGAATGGTTAATGTTATGTGGCCTGTAGAAATAAAAGAGCAAGAGGACCACTGGGATTGAGCATCGGATTCCGGTCGGGAATTTGTATGTTCGGAAACCCCTGGCGGCTGTACAACACGCCACGTTCCACCTGCGGGTCTAAATCCATCATAAAAAAATTACTCGCTGGTGCGACTGGTGGTCCTGAAGCTTCAGCACCGGCGTTTAGTAGGGGAAATCAAAGTAAGGTAAGAAAAGTTAGCGCCAGGCAAGTAGAGCAGATAATGTGAAATCCAGACAAGTGACAAATATGTAAAATAGATAATGTAAATGCCAGGTGAGTAATTGAGCGCGAGGTAAGTAAGGATAGTGAGCGCCAGGTAAGTACTTGAGAGGTAGACAAGACAATTAAAAGCCAGGTAATTGAAGCAGGTAATGTGACTGCCAGGGAAGTAAGGCAAGCGAGTGCTAGGTAAGTAAAGTACATATGTGAGGGCCAGGGAAGTAATTGAATACCAAATAAGACAAGAAAGTGCCAGGTAAGGAAGGTGAATAAAGTGAATGCCAGGGAAGTTAAAGTAGATAATGTGCGTGCCAGGTAAACAAAGTTAATAATGTGAGTGGCAGGTAAGTAAATGGGCGCCAGGTACGCGAGTACCCATTATGTAAAATAAATAATGTAAGTAATGTGAGTGAAAGGTGAGTGCGCGGCGATTAAATAAGGTGCACTTATTAAAGATATTCCTTGATCCACTTTCCATGGACGTTGAGGAATTAAATGTTATTACTCTTTCTATACATAAGTCACACCAGGAGTAGCACACTTTTCGCATCGCTTTATTTCAGCTGTGGACTCTTCGCTTTTAAGGGTCCGCAGGTTGCGTTTTTAAGCCGTGAAAGTGACTTTAGAAATCCGTTCTCAACGTTTACCTTCAAAAATGACTTCATGGATGGAAAAAGGTGAAAGTCGGTGGTGCAGGGTTTAGGAGAATAAGGAGGATGAGGAGAATTGTGAACAGGGTTTGTCTTGTAGGAGGCAGATACCTTTGACCAACAGCCGCACCTCTTGGTTATGGAAGCCTCCCGTAATGTCTGTTGTAGTGAAGCATAATGGTCTCGTATAATTGTAGTACCTTTTGCCAGGAACTCCATCACACCACGCATGCTGGTCCCAAAAATCTGTTTAAACATAACCTTGCCTGCTGGGGGTGTAACACGAGCCTTTTTGGGGGTGTGGTAGATCAAAGTGTTTCCATTGCTTTGACTGGACATAATCATCCTGTGAAAATAGTCCTGATTTCCTTGGCACATGGCTATAAGTGTCTTGGAAGAATGGACTCGTTCCTGCTTCCGAAAATGTAAGAACCCTCAGACAACTTTTGCATATATAGATGGTCATGAATGATTTTGTATACAGACCCAACACTCATCTTGGCTAGCTGACGAACAGTAATACAA
>NC_051394.1:14120699-14130699 GCF_015228065.2 Penaeus monodon | reverse complement strand
TTTACTTTCAGACATTTGGTTTTGCCATGGGCTCCCCCCTCTGTCCAGTCTTGGCAAACCTGTTCATGGAGTTCTTCAAGTCTGAGCTTCTCCCTTCCATCTCCCTTTGTCTGTCGGTTTGGCTGAGGTAGGTCGACAACGTGTTTGCCCTCTGGCCTCATGACCCCGCCTTGTTCTCGGATTTCCTGATGCAGCTGAACTCTCTGTCCCTCCATCCATTTCAAGGTGGAATGGGAGGTTGCTACCCTCGTTATGTTCTCGACGTCGCATCATCCTGGGCACGGCGTACCTTCTACCACGACTCCTCTCCTAAAGAGACTCATCACTTGCATGTCCTCAGCCTGCCCTACACTGAGGAGATCTACTCTCTCCGCCAGATGAACACTCTCCGCCGAATATTAAAAACAAAGAAATAATACATAGAGTACTTTCCAAAAATCAAAGAAAAGGTTAAACAAGTGATACAGGTCTTTGGTGACTAAACACTTGTAGAGCATCTATGTGTCGAGACGATAAATAAACTTATATTTCAGTAGGCATGGCATGTATTCTTGCCCATCAGTGCCGGTTGGGTTAATTTCCACTTTTTGCTTTTTGTTTAAAATCAACCAGGAAATCTCTTATAAATAACAAATTTATTATTAAAAATCAAAGCATAAATAGTATGCCCTAAATGTATAATCTTATTGCATAAACATTATGTATGATTAAATCTTATTGAAAATATTAGTCTCCCTAAGGACACTAATAAGACCTATGTCACAATCCTCTCCCAATACATTTTTTCAGTGCGTCCGTTAATGGCTCTTGACATCCCTTGCATCTAATCCTTGGTGCTTAGAAGTCTGACTCCTGCTTCAGAGCTCTCCCCTTTCCCAATTCCAAACAAATCCAGCTCAACTTGATTAATCCAAGGGCGGAATTGGGAAGTTCCAAGCCAGAACCTTAGTGAGATTTAAATTAAGATCTTTCCCAAGATCCTACCATAGGTTCATCTATCCTCAAGAGGATTGAAAACCAGTCTGGATGTAGATCCCGGAATCCTTTGTAGTCTCGTGTAGTTAATCAAGTTCATGTAATCCCGGTGCAATGAAAGAGGTGGTTCGCCACTCTCAGCATACAGGGACTCCACAGGTGAAGACCTTAAAGTTCCTGTACAAATTCTGAGAGCTTTATTACGAACCGAGTCCATCATCCAGAGAACAGTGATGAATAAGCCTCACATCCAAAGTCAAGTTTACTATGAATAAGCACTCGGTAAAACCGCAGAAGCGTTGTGTGGTCTGCACCCCAAGCTGTGAAAGAACCTGCAAAATACTAAACGCTTTTGTAGCTTTCACCTGTTTGATGTGAGGCACCCAAAATACGACCCAAGTACTTCACCTCTTGGACAAAATGCAGTGGGTTTGCTTCTAAATAGAGGGAAGGATGGAACTTTCCTCGTTTGTGGAAATGCATAGCCATGATCTTAGAGAAAGTTAGAACCCATGGTATGTTGCCCATTGCACAACCTGATTAACTGCAGTCTGCATGTGTCCTTGGACATCCTGTAAGCTTCCTCCTGAGCAGTACAGTGTAAAGTCACCCATATACAGATTACATGAGACAAAAATTGGAACGAACTTTTCATTTACAGCAATGGCAAACAGGGACACGCTTAAGTTACTCCCTTATTGGACCCCTTCCAGCTGATCTTCCAGGTTAGAAAACCGTTTCTCACCCTGATTCTAAACTTCCTGTCAGCAAGGAAGCTTTGTATGAAGATAGGTAATACTGCTCTTAAACCGATGTCATATAGCTTCATGAGTATGCCATGCTTCCAAGTAGTATTTGTGGTCGATCTCAATTTTCTAAACCTATATTGATATGGGCTTATACGTTTTCCTTTTGTAGCAGCCATGTCAACCTGAAGTTTACCATTTTCTCCATCAGCTTGCAGATGCAGCTGGTGAGAAAAATTGCTCTGTAATTCCCTAGTGTGGAAGCATCCTTGCCAGGTTTAAGGACAGGAATGACTAAAGCCTCTTTCCATGTGGATGGCACTGTACCCTCTTCCTATTCAATAGGTCCAACAGGAACTTTTGGGAGCTCTCTAGTAAGTTAGATATCATTTGGTATGGAATATCGTCACTTCCTGGGGCAGTCTTATGGCAAAGCTGCATAGCAGAGACCAAGAATGACACAGGGTGTCGTTCTTGTTCAGCCCAAAGAGTGGAGAATCGGTCATTGTAAGATGCGCCAGAGCAGATCTCTGCCATGGATTTAGCTAGCTCATTTACTACATCTCTTTTGTCTGTGAGGATTTTACTGTGTATCTTTAGAACGGTTGGTGACATGGATGTGCTCTTTCTAGCAATGTTAGCACCTTAACCTATATCCATGCTATGGGGGTTCCAGAAGTAATTGAGGAGTCTCCATAACGTCTGTCTAGCCTTTATCAATCGCCTGGCCTTCATTTGGGTCTTTTTATCAAGGTTACATTGCTGGGGCTTTGTTTCAACTGCTTTAATGCAGCTTTTCTTGTTCTGGCGGCTTGTTGGCATTCATCAGACCACTACAGTACTGGAGGTCAACGGTACTGCCACTACTTTTGGGAATGGATGCTTCTGCTTCAAGGTGAATTCGTGATGTGAAGTGATTAACAGCATCTTGAACGCACTGGAAATCATTCTCAGATCCTTGCAATACTGCAGATTCCATTCCTCATATTCAAGTTGCTATCTCTGCACTCCATTGGCTGGAGTACCATTCACCTCCTCCAAAAATATTGGAAAGTGGTTGCTTCCATGACCTGCCAAGAGAAATCCAACTGTGAATCAGGTGAACCAATTGACAGGTCAGTATTGGAGAATGTCCCAGTTTGAATTTGGAAATGTGTGGGAATGTCACTGTTCAGTAAAACTGCTTCTACTCTTGAGAACGAGGAGTCCAAGGCCCTTCCTCGAGGGTTGCACAAAGTGAATCCCGAGAGGTGATGCTGACCATTGAAATCTCCCAAAAGTAGAAATGGATGAGGCAAGTAGATCTTCCAAATCGTCTATGTTGAGATTATGAGGAGGAAGGGAGATGGGTGCAACAGCGTAAAGTCGTGCCAAGCATATTCTCACAACCTTCACCTGCAGTGTCGTCTGCAGGTGGGTGGCCTGGAAGGGAATATCCTTCCAGGCCATGTGTGTGTCTGTGTGCGCATATATGCACACACACACACACATACACACACACACACACACACACACACACACACACACACACACACACACACACACACACACACACACACACACACATACATGCTATATGTTATAATTATGTACAAGTTATAATTATTGATATTGTGATATGTATCCCCTGTGAGTATATGAAACAGCTAGCCGCTGAGCCCGTTATTTGTTATCACACCCAGTCTTTTCCATGAATATACTTCGTTTGAAGACCTAAAGCATTTCAAGAGATAGTTCACATCCCCACATTACGCAGTGAATACGCGAATTAAAATGGAAAAAAAAACCCATTAATGTGAAGATTGACAGTGGTGAAGAAATCACATTTTGGCTGCGTTTTTTATTTATTATTCATTTTTTTTAGGGTAATGGCAACTCTGTTCTTAATGTATCCAATGAGGTGCAGTGACTGTGACCAGTGTTGTGAAGTGCTGGCAAGTGAAAAATTGACAGGAAATTGCAATAAATATAGAAGGGACAAGAGAAAATCTCTTCGTAGCCTCGTTAGATCGTGTGTACATCTCTCATCCAATGGCTCATGCAGTACTGACATCCAGAGTTGTTGTGAACTGTCATATTGTTGATTTGAAACTATGGGCCATACTTGTGACACGTGTGAATCTAACTTCAGAGGTGGGAGCTTTTGTGCGTGAGAGTTGTACTGTGTTGTGGCGGTTTCGTGATGAGCCACTGCACATCGTCCACACTCGTTTGCTTTCGCTGGCTACGGTCGAATGCCATTGTATCGGTGTTTCCATGAGGTGCAATATTTATTATCGATGCTTCACTGACTTAACTGGGGGCCTCCTGTGTTTGAAGTTGTACAGGAACACCGCAATCTCTGAAGATCTTCCTAAAGAACCGGATCATAAAGGATGTTGTATTGTTGCTCACTATAACAATACAGACAATCTACCGACATAAACCATAACCAAGCAATTCTGAAGAGATCAGCCGATACTGACTCAAACGCAACTTGACACGGTTCGCGTGCGGTGACAGTGCTTGTGATGTCGGAATTAATTAATTCCTGGCCACCAAAAAGTTGGTCGTGCCAGACGCTTTTGCTATCGTCAGCTATCGTGGAGTTAGGATAATACATTTCTTCGAAGAGCGGATGGGGACTACAACTCTCGGACCAAGAAGTACAAGTTCTGAGTAAAACTTATCTCGCCCTTTCCGAAACGGTAAAAGCTCATCCAGTTTATAACTGTGCGTGGGGAATCCATTAGTAACTCTTTTGAGGAGATTGGTGTAGGTTGCACGTTGCCTGAAGTCCTCTTTTGTCATCGGCACATCTATAAAAACCTTCAGAAAATGCCGCAGCTGGCAAAAGGTTTGATGGTGGGTTTGGCTCCCATGTTAGCGTTGGCTTACCAGCCATGTGTATATATATATATATATATATATATATATATATATATATATTATATATTTATATATAAATAATATATATACACACACACACACACACACACACACACACACACACACACACACACACATATATATATATGTATATATACATATACGTATACATATACACATATGCATGCATACATACATACATACATACATACATACATATATATATATATATATATAAATATATATAATATATATAATATATTATATATATATATGTATTATATATATATATATATATATATATATATATATATATATATATATATATATATATATATGTGTGTGTGTGTGTGTGTGGTGTGTATATATATATATATATATATATATATATATTATATATAATATTATATAAATATATAATATATATATATATATATATATTATATATATATATATGTATATATATAATATATATTTTCAATATATATATATATATTATATATATATATATATTATACACATATATACACACATATGCATATTATATACACATATATACACACATATGCATATATATCGCATATATATTATATATACATATTTATATTTGGTATATATATTATATATATATGTATAATATATTATATATATATAATATATATATATATATATATTATATAATAATTCATATATAATATATAGATATATATATATATATAATATATATATCTATATATATATATCTATTAATATATTATAATTATATATAATACATGTATGTATGTATATTATATATAATGCATGTATGTATTATATTATATATATTGTATTATAATATATATATATATATATATACATATAACATATATATATATATATATATATATATAGATATATATATATTATATATATATATATATATAAATATATATATAAATATATATATTATAAAATTATATATATATATATTAATATATATATTATATTTTTAATATATATATATATATATAGGGCCGAGAGTTCGGAGGCCAATGCCTCGAGTGTCATAAGGTCTAACGTCATCAGTGCACTAGGGACGCCACAAGAGCATTGCTTCGAAATCTAATTCACTGAAGATCATATAGACCAACGCATGACTGGCTACGAGAAATGGCTGCATTTTGAATACATAGCAACAGAAAACATCACGTTGTTAATATTCTATTCTTAGTACATAGTTACAGAAGAAAACGGTGCGAATATATTACAGAATTCTTGTCAAAGGATGTTTATTAATTAATTTATTCAGAAAATGGTAGAAAAAAAATAGGAAATCGAATCAGGAGGAATGAATGGAACATCAACGGGAGTAAGTGTGTAAATTTATAATTCAATAGGCAAAGTATAAATTTTTGCAATGTTTGTTTTTGAAAGCACTACAGTAAATTATAATATATATATATAAGATATTATATATATATATATTTATATATATATATATATTTACTGTAAACCAATGATTAAATACAGAAATAATAATTCATACCACATCGCCCGTCGCGTGGGTTATCAAGGGGCGCGTTTTAGTCAGTGGGCAACCAGGCTGGGGACAATGTTAAGTATCCCATCTGGAAGACAAAGAAGATAAAGAAAACATGTCCAATTAAGAAACAAATTAAAAATCGGAACGTGGAACGTAAGGAAAAAATGAAAGAGAGGGGTTTAAATTACATACTGTCTGTAACGAAATAAATAAAATACACTTTTCAAATACTAGGAATAAGTGGAGACCAATTGGAAAAGTAATTGGAAGTTTCAAAACTAAAGAAAAACAAGACAGTTCTTTTTTCTGGAAAAGAACAAGGAAATTATAGTCACGGAGTTGCTATGTTTTTCTCACGAAAAACTGCAAATGCCATAATTTGGGTACAGCCCAATAAATGATCGCATTTTAAAAAGTCAGAATAAAAGCAAAAACCTTATAATTTTAGTATTATACAATGCTACGAAACCAAACCCAATATTGCAAGTGAGAAAATGGAAATTTTTTTATAACTCTTCTCCAAGATACTTTAGACACAATCCCTAAACAGAGATGTAAAATAATCATGGGGGGACCCTCAACGCCAAAGTAGGAAAAAAAATGATCCTAAAGAATGACACCTGTGGAAAATTCGGCCTTGGAGATATAAATGAAGAGGTAAGATTTTATTAAATTTTCTGTAGTACAAATATATTAGTTATACCCAAAATTTACATTGTTCCAACACCACCCAAGACACTTGTACACGTGGTTTTCACCAGACAAAAGAACACGCAACCAAATTGACACATTTGTGCTAAAACCAAAAAGGGAAAAGTTGCATAAAAAAATCAAGACAAGAACCGGGTCCGACTGCAACAGTGACCACCAACTACTAACTATCAACTTTGAAATAAGACTCAAAAAAGTTTGGAGCGTCCAACCAACCCCCTCTAAAGCTCGACTACAAACTCTTGATAACAATTACAAAATTACAGTGTAAAAACAAATTTTGAAATACCCAATCAATGTGAAGATGATAAAACACCAAATGATTTTTGTGGGAAAGAAAAAAAGGAACTCCTGCTGAGCACTGCTTAAGAAAACTATCGCCAAAAGAAAAAGACAAATTCCCCCTGGATATCTGAAAAATCACTAAGTAAAAATTGAAACAAGAAGATGCCTAAAATCAAAGGGTATCATAACCCAGTTGAAAAAGTATTTACAAAAAACAAAATTACAAAAATTCAAAGATTATTGCACAAGATAAGGAAAATATTTAAATGAACATTGGCCAGAGAAATGAAAAACTGTTCGATCAATAAGGGCAAAACTAAAGAACTATACCAAGGAGTACGAAACATCACACGAAAATTTAATCCTACAAATGGGGGACTATCAAACTGAAGATGGACTTGTTTTTTTGTGACGGGAAAAAAAGTCAAAGATAGATGGAATCAATATTGTTCAACCTATACAAAAAGAATAAAGATCTAACAACAACATTAATTAAACTCAATGGGCAACGAAAGATGAACCACCGCCACTGCTAGACGAAGTTATAAAAAACCATATAAGAAGTAAAGAATACATGGAAACCCCGGAATAGATGAAATAACAGCAGAATAATTAAGAAATGCTGGCGAAAAGTGTTGAATACTTTCTACAAACTCTGTACAAAATATGGAAAGAAAGAAAATGGCCCCGAAGACTGGGTAAAAAACAGTTCTTTACTCCCATACCTAAAAAAGGTGATGCCCTCCAATGCAACAATAATAGGACAATTGCATTAATAAGTCACAGCACAAAAATTTTGTTGAAAAAATTTTTGCTGAAAGAAATGAAGTTGAAGTTAAGAGAGGAAATTGCAGGACGAAACAAGCAGGTTTTTTGCCCTGGAAAAGGTTTCCAGAAAAACCCGATTCTAAATTTAAAATTGATCATAGAGAAAAAACAGAGAACATCAAAAAGACCTATACCTGTGTTTCATCGATTATGTGAAAGCTTTTGATACTGTTGATCACGATATCCCTGGAATAGGATGAAAGATATGAAGTTCCAAAAACACATCATCCAACTAATAAAAAGCCATGTATGACCCAAAAACAAGCAGCTGTAAAAAAAACCACTTATGGGTTAAAAAGAATGGTTCGAAGTCAAAAAAAGGAGTGCGACCCGGGTTGCATTCTGTGTCCCCCCTCTTTTTAAAATATATTTTTGAAAAAAAATTATGAGAGGTGCTCTAGAGAATTTTTGAAGGAACTGTGGGATGTTGGAGGATACAAAATATCAAATCTGAAAGGTACGCCGATGATATAGTTTTAATTGCCAGCAGTATCACTGAACTACAACAACTACTAAATAAAGTTAAAGGAAGCAAGCGAAAAGGCTGGCTTTGTTTTTTAATGCCAAGAAAAAACTAAGATCATGAAGATTCAAAAGATAACCGGCAATGAACACTGGGTGAACATGTTACAATCAATGGAATGATTGTGGGAAAATGTGGAAAGAGTTTAACTTATCTTGGAGCTGTTTTAACTAATACATATGATGATTCACCGGAGATAAAAAGAAAGAATACATTTGCCAAAAACGCCACAATTGCTCTCAATAAAAATTTTGGGGAAAACCGAAGCTTACCTTTACGACGAAGCTGAGGTTTTGAACTTTATTTTTTTTTTTCCCAATTGCATCATATGGTTTCTGAGTGTTGGGTGCTGAAGTAGATAGACAAAAAAAGATCAATAGTTTTGAAATGGGGGTGTTACAGACGGGGTACTGGGGATTAGCTGGACAGAGAGGAAAGACGAATGATGAAGTGCTGAGAAAAATAAATTGTAAAGACCGGCTGTTGGACATCTTGAACAGGAGGAAATTAAAGTTTTATTGGTCATGTAATGAGAAGTAAAAGTATTGAGGAAAAAACTTGCTGACAGGGATGGTGATAGAAAACAGAGGAAGAGGCAAAAACCGAAGACAAGACCCGAGCGACCAATAAACAAAGATATTTGCGGGCTGTCGATGGTAAAAAGTGGAAAAGAAAAGCGTAAGATCGAGTTTAAATGGCGAAGGATGGTGGAGAGGTCCACGGCTGCTCAGACATGAGCATAGCGTTATTGATGATGGTATATATTATATATATATATATTATATATATTTTATATATATATATATATATATATGTGTGTGTGGGTGTGTATGTGTTTTGTGTGTGGTTTGTGTGTGTGGTTTGTGTGGGGTGTACATACACATACATATTATGTATAAACAACACACCACCACCACACCACACACACCCAACACACACACGCACACGCACCACACACACCAACACCCCAAAATATATTTCAATATATATATATTTTATATATTTTTATATATAATTTTATATATATATAATATAAGATATAATTTTATATATTATATATATAATATATATTAAAATTTATATATATTATAAAATATATTTATGTTTATGTTTTTACATATACATATAATGTATAAACATATATATTATCGTTTATGTATACACATATATGTATTAAAAGAAAGAATTTTATGTGAATTTTCAACAGTGTCCCTTGTCATTATTCCGGCCTTTCTTTGCCTGTCATGTTATAATCTTTTAACCTTGCCAAAAATCTCACTGATATAATACTATTAAAAAAGAAAAACGATAAAAGGTATTTAAGCATCTCGTCCGTTTTACCTTGAAAATAATCAGCTTCATGGCACAAGCTTCACATTCCATTGACATGAAGAAGCCAAATGTCTGTTGTAATTATAGCTGATTTCGTTACATAAATAACATCATCGTCAATATATCTTGCAATGGGGCACTCACCTAAATTACCTGCCGACCAACACCTGGCCAGTCCATGCCAATATTTCAAATTTGGCAATGTTGGCT
>NC_051394.1:14078199-14080699 GCF_015228065.2 Penaeus monodon | reverse complement strand
ACATGCAGACATACAGTTCAAATATACACACATTCATGCATACGCATACATTTATATGCTGACCTGCCTCAATTGAAAAAGGAAAAACGTTAAGTTAAAATTTATATCTATCTGGCAAAACATTAATCGGAACATTGTACTTTAATGTTTAATAATACTTTGTTATCGCATATATCTCTTTGGCAATCAAATATCAATAAATAAATTTGTGCTTATGTGAATATATCTGGGGGTGGGGTCCATAATGTCAATATAATCTTAAAGGGGTCCGGGACCCTAAAAAAATTTAGGAACCATTCCTCTAACCTAGCATGACATACTGAAACGCGGGTTTCTGACCCGTAGATTACATGACTGATAGTTAAAACTTCAAACCGTTGCGTGTTATCATTTTTTTCGATGCATTTTTCCCGACTTAATGGACATACAGTGGTATGAGGAAAGAAAGGGTATCAACATCAATCTGCTACTTAATGCTACTTAAGTCCTTTAAGGGAGTCCTAAAACCGACTCATTGTGCATATATGTCAGTGTTTGTATGGGAATGTGGTTAACAGATAAGGTAAGCAGTTTTGTATATCTATGAGATGCTTGTGTGCATAGATGTGTATATGCTTAAACCTATTGAAATACATGACAAATACACGAAGGAATGTATAACACTTGAAAGAAAGAAACCTAAAGTGAAAGAGTGGTCGCATGATTATGAACTACAATACATCTGTCGCATTTCCTTTAATCACGTATCAGTCAGGATTATTTACAGCATCCGTAAGGTCTTCTAAATTTTCTCTTGAATCCCGACTACCTGGGGCGAGCCCCTGAGAGACCTCTTCTGCCGGGCGAAACATCTCAGTTTCTTGAATCTCAAATACTGTTCTTCGTCTTCCGTTGAATCCGAGCTCGGTGTCTTCTGGGAGACGCCGTTCCCCCTGCGGAACGTGAGGGGGAACGGCCGTGTGTGTGTGGATATCCACGAATATACGTTGAAGTATTTCAACAGAATAGAAGCAAATATGTGCACAGATCCACATGTTTTGACATAAAGTACACGCACATTCATTTAAATACACACACACGCGCACACATTACCATACGCACACCACAGACACATAGACACACACACACACACACACACACATACAGACACACACACACACACACACACAAGCACACACACACAAATACATATATATACATATATCTTTATCTATGTATCTATCAACCATATATCTATATATATATAGAATGTGTGTGTGTGTGTGTGTTTGAATACACACACACACACACACACACACACACACACACACACACATCTATATATATATATATATATATATATATATATATATATATATATATATATATATTATATATATATATATATATATATATATATATATATATATATATATATAGTTAATGTATATGCATAGTGAATATATATATATATATACATATATATATATATATATATATATATATATATATATATATATATACATACACACACATATATGTACCTATAAATGTATATAGGCCAATCTTCTTTTAACGGTAGGATCATGTCTGAGCCGCCGTGGTCACAGCATGATACTTAATTGTAGTTTTTATGTTGTGATGCTTCTTGGAGTGAGTACGTGGTAGGGTCCCCAGTTCCTTTCCACGGAGAGTGCCGGTGGTACCTTTTTTAGGTAATCATTCTCTCTATTTATCCGGGCTTGGGACCAGCACTTGACTTGGGCTGGTTTGGCCACCCAGTGGCGAGGTAGGCAATCAAGGTGAACAACGCGGCGGTCGGTGATTCGAACCCTCGAATTCAGATTGCCGTCGTGACAGTCTTGAGTCCGACGCTCTAACCATTCGGCCACCGCGGCCTTGATGATCATGGGCTTCCATGATTTTTTCTTGGCAATTTAGAGCGGTGATTTGCCATTGCCTTCCGCCCGGTGTTTTTTTTTTTTTTTTTTTTTTTCTATCGAGTCACCATCTCTATTTACCCGGCACTGACTTGAGCTGGCTTGGCCACCCAGTGGCTAGGCAGGCAATTGAGGTGAAGTTCCTTGCCCAAGGGAAACAACGCGCCGGCCGGTGACTCGAACCCTCGAACTCAGATTGCCGTCGTGACAGTCTTGAGTCCGACGCTCTAACCATTCGGCCACCGCGGCCCCATATAGGCCAATATATATAATATATATATATATATATATATATATATATATATATATATATATATATATACATAATATATATATATATATATATATATATATATATATATATATGTATATATATATATATATATATATATATATATATATATATATATATACATATATATATATATATATATATATATAATATATATTATATATATATATATATATATATATATATATATATATATATTATATTGCACACACACACACACACACACACCACACACACACACACACACACACACACACACACACACACACACACACACACACACACACAC
>NC_051394.1:14070699-14073199 GCF_015228065.2 Penaeus monodon | reverse complement strand
ACGATAACTAGAGACGTATATCCAACAGAAAAATAAAAAGGCGCAAAAAGGCATGAAAAAGGAAAAAAAACACCGGGGGAAGATAGAATTTTTGAGCCTTATAACAGAGCGGAAAAAAATTAAAAGGTGAAACTACATCTTTTTAAAAATCCCTTCTCAACGGAAAACTCCGAAACCTAAAAAAAAAAGCAGCTTATTTGAAAAAAAATAAGGAGATAGAAAGGATCTAAAAAGAGCTACAATCCAAAAGCCCCTTTTAATTTCTTACGAATTATTTACAAAATCATCACAAAATTTCAGCTCTGACAGTATGGATTTAAAACCCGCCTAAAAACAGGAAGGCTTCCACAGGGGATTCTCAACAACAGACCAATTTCCTACGCTCATCCATATAAGAGAAAAAATCAAAGAAATTGGAAAACCCCATGATGGCATTTATTTAAATTTCAAAAAAGGGAAATTTGGGCTCTGCAAATACCCAGTACAGAAATATTCTAAGACAGGGAGTAGAAGAGCTATATTGTAAAATATTTGGGAAAATATATAGAAGATAGACGACCATCAAGTTCCCAAAAAAACCGATAAAATACCAATAAAAAAGGTGTTAGACAGGGCATACCAACTCACCAAAAGTGTTTACAAAAATCTTGAGGAAATTAAAAAAGCAGAAAAATTTTTCGGAAAGATATCAAAAAAGGAGACAAAACTAAACAACTAAGATTTGCAGATGATTGTTTTCTTCAGTGAATCTGCAAAGAAATACAGCAATTAATAAAAGATCTGAATATAGAAAACCTGAAAGCGGATCGGAAGAACAAGAAAAAACAAAATCATGTTCAACAGTTTTAGTTCAATTCAAAAAGATACATGTCAAGGCGAAGGCAGAGAGGGAGGGACCACACCACACACACACACACACACACCACCACAACACACAACAATATATATTATATATATATATATATAAATTTTATATATAATATATATATATTATATATATTACCTAGGGCAAATCATGAGACAACACATCTAGTGAAGAGAAAAAAGTGACGCTGGAGCGCCTTTGGTGGGTACAGAGCAACCAAGGGCTCCGTCATTATGTTTTAAAAAAAAAAGTTTCAACATTTCGTCCTCCCGGTCATAAAAAATATGGATCAAAACATGGACACAACCAAAATTACTGGAGAGGGGAAAATAATAAGGCCCCGAGAGGGAGGGGGGGTTGGTGCTGGGAAAATTGCCTAGAGATTGCGAGTGGATGGGAAAGACAAAAGTGGAAAATATACTTGGGAGCATCAATAAGAAAGGCAATGGGTAGGTCATATATGTTTAGATAGGGGGGAAAAGATGAAAAGAAAATAACATAAAGGGCCAAGGGGCACACCCAAAGATAAATGCGTGACGAAATAAGGAAATAGGGGGGGCAAAACGCAAAAAAAAAACCGCAAAACAGACAAAATTGGAAAAAAAATCGGGAGGGTTTTGGTGTGATTGTACATATATTCAATATCGGGTGAAAAAATTTATTTATTGATTTTACTTTGCAAAAACTATAAATATTTTTTCTGTCTTTACTTTTTTTTGTGATAGTATTTTTTTTAGCATCTGCAATAAGCCTAATTTTTTTTAAATTTCATATTCTGTTTAAATTTTTGTATTTTGTTTTTGCCCCTATCGGAAATAACATAAATTTTCTATTTCCCAAAAAATCTATGATATGTTGAAATTTCCCTTTGAATGTCCAAAAAAATATTCCCCTTTCGTTATTGCTTTAATTTTGATTCTTATTTTTTATCTATAAGATATTAAAAAAACCAAAAAAAGAAAGAAAGGAAAGAAAAAAAAAGAACAGGGAAAAAATCAAAAAAAATAAAAAAAAACAAAAATAAAAAAGAAACACACAAAAAAAAAAAAAAAGAAAAAGAAAAAAAATATAACGAAATAAATCTTAAAAAAGCCAAAAAAAAAAAAAGTGAAAAAGAATATGAAAAAAAGAAAAAAAACCAACAGCAATCAAATAAGCAAGGAAACCCCCTCCTAAATAAGAAAAAGAAAAAAGAAAAAGGAAAAAAAAAAACCCGTCGCTTTCTTTCCCTTTTCCGTCACACGTTATTCACGAGCTTGGCAAGGAAGGGTCGGCCATTTTTCCCCCTGACAAAAGGTTTTCTCATGCAAATCACGTCTGCTCATCACCATCAAAAAGATTTGTTGCTGAGTGTCGGGAATACGTCTCCCATATCTCGGCTCAGGTGGAGTACTCCCACTGTCTTGTGTTTTGTTCTAATTTTTAGGTCTAAGGGATGTTTTGCCGCGTGGGAGAAGGAGGTCTGGAATGTTTGAAAGGGACAGGAAGAAAAAAGGGGTGGATGTAAATGGTTAACGAATTGAAAAGGGAATGGAACGAGAAAGAAGAGGAGTTTTTTAAAAAGACTGTACTCATTTTTTCGGGGATCTGAAATGGGTTTTTTACGCTCTTGAAATTTTCAATAAATAAAACAAA
>NC_051394.1:14060699-14065699 GCF_015228065.2 Penaeus monodon | reverse complement strand
TATATATATATATATATATAAATAATATATGTATATATTATAATATATATATATATATATTATATATATATAATATATATTAATATATATATATATATATATATATATATTATATATATATATATATATACTATACATATATATGTATATAATATATATATTATATATATATATATAATACTATTCATAAAACATCCCTAACTCCTATGAAATCTTATATATTGTGTCAGCCTTTGTTAAAGAGAAACCTACTATCATGTTGGTTACAAAATATTTAATCATTCAAGGTTTAAACTTTATTTATTTCCTTTGATTTATGTCTGCCTAGGCTAGCGAAAAGTCTCGTAATAAGCGAACGCCGTGGCCTCCAAGGGCACGAATTTTTTATTATAGAATAAAATTATACTTAGGATTTTTTGCATGTGTTACTCACGTGCAATATATTGCAATGTAGGGAAAAAACACATATTCATTAATTTTAAATAATCTATTTAATCATGATATTTCAGTAGAAAACGATGACATGAACCGGTTCTTCAGCAAAGGTCATTTTCCTTTTTCACTAATTCTGATTCTTTTTTCTATAAATATTCACTTTTATATGTGCCATTCCAGCAGATTTGACTTTTCCCCTAAGAAAAACCATGTATGCATACATTTGAATGTATTTTTTGAATATGAAATTAAGTGATGAGCGCAGATGAGCGATGTCGATAAATAAATGCAACTGTGCCACTTGTTCGCTTATGTCCCATATAAGATGTTGAGTTTATTTATTTATTTATTTAAAATAATTATATGATTACATTATGTAATAAAGAATTAAACCATATATATATATTTTTAGTATATATATATAAAATATAATATACAATCTATCAATTTGTTGATATTTTTTATGTGGCATAACGCCTGCCTGAAACAAACCGGTTGAAAATACGCTCAGACAATTTTGAGAATTATTTGTCCTGCTAAAACTTTCGTGGATACCGCTCCCGGAGACCCTGAGGCAGTTCGATGTCGGCTGCAGCCTCACTCTTGCAACTCCTGTGACGCCGCTGGTGCCAAGCCGTATCGGTCTATGTCGTTCCTTTGGATCCATCAGTTGCGTCGAGAGAGGGAGCCTGCTGTATGGGCGACACCTTGCTCCTCACATTCTTTCGCTCAGGCACTGACTCTACCTATATGGGGGGTGGGTAGAGACAATAAGGACTGGTTACACTGACTGATGGTGGCCTTCAACACACACACACACACACACACACACACACACACACACACACACACACACACACACACACACACACACACACACACACACACACACACACAACACAAAGTAAATATAAACGTATTATAATTACCTAGGGGATCCAGTGCTTGTTTCATCTACAAACGAGAAGGAAGTCAACTTATTGGACGCTAAATTAATTTACTAATTTTCTTTTACGAATAAGAATATCATATAATGAAGAAATTACCTGACATTAAACACTATGTGCTGATCAAGGGGGTATGGATAGCTTTTATATTTATATCAAAAGATAAAGCTTTCTTGGGGCCTAATTCAGCTATTGTTTCTACACCTTTCTGACTGCTATGAATTCTTGTCAAAATATACCTTTTCTATCCATATCGGTTAGCATGTCTGATGAGGAATTTTTGACTGGTTCCAAATTTTAGGCTTTTTATTTTCCCTCCCTCTCTCTTTTCCTCTTAATCTCTCTCTGTTTCCCCCCCCCCCCCAATCGCTCTCGTTCTCTCACTCTCTCTCTCTCTCTCTCTCTCTCTCTCTCTCTCTCTATATATATATATATATATATATATATATATATATATATATATATATATATATACACATACATATGTACACACATATATTTTTGAGAGAGGCGGGTGCAAGCGCGCACGCACACACACACACACACACACACACACACTCTCTCTCTCTCTCTCTCTCTCTCTCACACATATATATAATTACACCCACACACACGCACGCTCGCGCACACATACACACACACATACACACACACACACACACACGCACTATCGCACACACACACTCACACAACACACACACACACACACACACACACACACACACACACACACACACACACACACACACAACAAAAACACACACACACACACAACACACATACATACATACATACATATATATATATATATGAATATACATATATATATACATACATTATATATATATATATATATATATATAATACATACATACATACATACATACATATATATATATATATATATATATATATATATATATATATATATATATATATAATGTATGTATGTATGTGCATGTATATGAAGAACAATGTTCTTCGAATAAAATCTCTAGTGAATATTCAACAGCTACATTGTGATAGTCTTTCCACTCACTTCGGATTAAAAACATCCATTCAACAAGAAAAAGACCGAGAAGGAGAGAGAAGGAAAAAAATAAAAACGGGGGACGATTCTAAAGCCCGAACAATAACCGGCGCCACAACGATTGTTGCCAAGTTTTACACTTGGGATCACAATACAGTTTTGAAGACGACGGCGAATATCGACGGTGTCTGATATTATCATCTCTCTCTTGCCACTTGAATTTCAACTTTGCGATATTCCATTTCGGTGGCCTTTGCGCGGACTCGAGTCGTCTGTGAGTTTTATGGTTTGTAACCTCAGCTTTTCAATTCCATTTGGTACATTTGACGTCAACAATGACATGAAGAGAGGGAGATAAAGTTGTGTTGGTGGGATGCCATTCATTCACGCGCTGAAAGTTTTGAAATGCTATGATAAGATATTTTGGTAGTGCAAGGATAAAATATGTATATACGAGTATTCATCCCCACAAACACCCCTCCCCTATATGTGTATCATAAGCTCAGCCATTCTACGTGCTATGTAGAACAAAGGCGTCATCAGTCAGTCTGTGACTCTCGTCTAACAATATTTCAGTCTGTCTCCTTAATTTTATCACTTTAATTTTCCTTATTCTTTGGTTTTCTTCCAATACACATGACATTTTCTGCTATATTGCCATCTCCTTTGTATTTTGCAATTCCTTATATCTATAGGACAGGCGTATTTCCCCACAAGCCAGATAAACAGACACTTTTTTTTTATCGCGTTCGCCTTCTGTGCTATGCATGCTCCAATTTGATATACATTGTTTATTGGCAAAAAGTATCTTTACTCGGGAGTCGATGAAACTGAAAGGATAGCTAGGAGTTGATTCGGAAAGGTTGGTACTTATTTTTTGAAACCTTGTGACATATGAAGCGCCATAATGTGTTTGAATACTGTTTCAAAGTTGATATGGCTAGGGCATCGTTATCAGGGCAATGTTAGCAATGGAGACCTCACAGACACTTCTAGTACCTTAATTGTGCTTTACTCTTTGGTATTTTCAAGAGCCGAAATATCAAGAATATTAGGCATTTTAAAGCCAATCATGAACTTGTGAATCTAGCAACACCAACAAACTGGGTGTACCAGAGACAAGGCCAGAAGTGCGTGCCCTACATGCATAACAGAGGAAAAGGTCCAAGTAAATGTTATTCAAAACCATAAATGAATGAGCTACACGAAAGAGAACTAGGAAGCTTATATTGAAGTGCATTAAAACCACAAGCTAACGAAAACCAATTGATATACAGTGGCAACACGCCTCACAGCCGACTGGGTTCGAAAACGGGCTTGGCCGGTAGTTGCATGTCCCCTTCCTGTGAGTTATTTTGATTTTGGTTGTTTATTTTTTTTATTTTATATATGTATATTTTTTAAGAGGCCATAATTACTGCAAGGGATGTTCTGTTGTAACATCCAGCATGCATTAAACTGCAGCATATAGACTGCCAGAAACCGCTGGGGTCGGGGAATGGACGAATGTTCGGGGCCTGGTGTTTCCAGAGCCGGAACCATTTTACCTCGTCCAGGATAACAGCTCAATTCAGACGAGCAGCGTCGTGCAGGCATTGTTTCAGCTACACCCCTAAATTATGGTAAGTCGCGTCCATCCAAATTGCCAGATCTCAATCCCATTGAGAATATCTGGACAGTCATGTGCAGAGATCATACCCGCGATCGTCATATCGTTGTTGGCTAAGGAATTATGGTATGAGAGCGATTACGCTCTGCAAACGGGCGCCAGCGAACGGGGGCGTTAGTGGCCCATGCCACTTAAACTTGCCATGGACAAGCTATGCCATTGTTCGCTAAGCTGGTGGCGATAACATGAAATATTAAAAGTATTATACATTTCAAACACATACTTTTTCCTTTTCAATTTGTCTGAATTATCAGACATCACCATTACCATGAATTTTACCTTGGACTTCAGTTACTTAGATCATACATAAAGTTATATGAGCAGGGATACCAATATCAGTTCGAGCTCAAAGCACTTTTTCACACCGTTTTCGTCGATGTATCATATTGGTAAGTCAAGAGAGATTATTATTATTTTTTTTTATCGAGTGTACAAATATCATTCTTTATTATTTGGATT
Organism: Penaeus monodon; assembly: GCF_015228065.2. Classification (NCBI taxonomy): domain Eukaryota; kingdom Metazoa; phylum Arthropoda; class Malacostraca; order Decapoda; family Penaeidae; genus Penaeus; species Penaeus monodon. The sequence goes on along the minus strand of NC_051394.1, from coordinate 14,061,159 downwards.
AGTTTGACCCATACTGTTCTCGATGTACTGAGCTTAAATTGATCCTAGCTGGATGTACTGTACTTTCCTACATTCTACAGTAGATGAGTTGGCATCTTACGATACAAAAGTATGTTTAAGAAATTAAATGAAGCATAACAGACAAAAGTGTATTCATTTCTTTAAAATAACCTACATAAATAAACAAATACAATCTACTAGCCTACTATCCAGTGTTAGATCTGACAGTCATGTGCTGCAATGTACTCAAAGGCGTTCTTTAGAAATCGCAGCCAGATGAGGTTGCTCTTTCCACTGTTGGGAGAAGAGTGATGGCTCTTCAGTTTTCCACTGTGCTCATAAACCCATTTACAGGACGCTTACTGGTGTTTACTAAACCGAAGACTCACGGTCACTTCCGCAGACCACGTTCTCTTTGTGGAGAAAGCATGAGTCATGCCACAAGCATCACAGGTTTCCC
>NC_051394.1:14043199-14045699 GCF_015228065.2 Penaeus monodon | reverse complement strand
CAGAAGGTAGGCAACGTGTGTACCAAGTAAGTATGATATATGAACGCCTGAAATGGTAAGTGAGCGCCAGGCAGGTAAAGTGATCACTAGTAAAATAAGATAAGCGTGTAAACATCAGTAAGTAGAGTCCGTGCCAGGTAAGGTAAATGAGTGGTCGGCAAATAGAATATCTAATCACCTGGTACACAAGTGAATGCACGGAAATATGTAAAGTGAGCAGCAGGTTAGTAAAGGTGAGTACCAGGTAAGCCAAGTAGGCAAACGTAAAGTAACAGATCGCTAGGTAAGTCAGACAAAAGAAAGCCAGGCAGGTAAAGGAAGTGAAATATTTAGTACCCCGACATTTCCCTTTGCAGCCAGAGCTTCGTGGCTTCGAGCTGTAGTTCCCAAACGTGTAGCAGAGGTTTAGCAGATGGTTGAGAAGTTCTGGGGATAAATATTAAAGGTCGGTTTCCTTCATTAGTATTCACACATAAAAAATATTGCCACGACAAGGAATATTGTATTACCAAAAGGTGGCGAGTGTAAAAAGGCTTAGGAACAATTAGTTTCCAATTATGAATAATGTTTTCCCTTTAACCTTAAGCAACTAACCAATGCCCATGCTTGTAAACTCCAACAAGTACTCTAGCGAGTCTTAATCTGATATCTAGTTCTATGATTAGAATCATATATACATAAACACCTGTGTGTATGAGAGTCTGGTACCATGGAGTACTTTCTGGGGGGCCAGGAGCAATATGAGAATTATATTAACTGTCAAACTATAGGCTATTTAGCCGATGTGTTTGTCTTTTAAAGTCAATTTTCATGACATTTTTATGAAGCTCAGATAAATTATCTCTCACAAATCAATGAAGTGGAATCTTTCTATATAGTGTTCTTGTTCTATAGATGTTGGCAAAATTACACTATTCAATTATTATATATTAGATTATTGTATATTGCTCGGGGGCCATAGAATAGAAAAGGTTGGGAACTACTGGTTTAGTACACACAACGTACTTGAAATGAACCAATTCAGTAAAGTAAGTATCATTCTTTATTGTCCCATAACCCATTATCTATTTTATACATCTGATGTTCCCTGGGTCCCTACAGATCAACCGAACATCAGAGCACACGCTAAGCAATAAGTACGAAATACAAGCACTAGACATGTAAATGATGCATGACAGTGACTAATGACAAAAACAAAATTCAATTCATCTATTTATATCTCCTTTCTTGATACATCGTAATTTGTTTCTGATGCATTATCTCATACTCTCTCTCGCCTTATGTTTTTCTTTCTCATACTGTGTCCCTCCCCGTCTCACTCTCCCTCTCCCGCTCTTCTTCACCCTCCCTCTCTCTCTATCTCTCTCTCTGTCACTCCTTTCACATCCTCCTTCATTACAGCTAATCCTCAGCCGAGAAGAAACCCTTGGATGTTCTTTCAAGGTGTTGAGGAGAAATGCAAGATATTTTTCCCTACGTCTCATACAAAGTTCATTTTATTCACTTTCTACTTTTCTGTTATTTTGTGTCTAATGGGACATTATTTTCAATTTATATTTCTTACCATCGTGTGCAAGGGTGTTTCTACTGAAGCCTCCCCCCCCCTTTACCCACACACAAATTGTTATGGCCATTATGGGTTTTGGTTACCATTAAAAATGTATTTGAAATTTAAATACATTTCGGCTTTCTGGTCAAAGGGAACAATTTTAGAATGCAGTTCGTTATTTAAGTTCATATTCGGGGGGACCAACTTGTTATTTATATTGTAAGCATTTATATTTCTATCGTATTATCATTTAGTTTGTACACATATTTTTTTGTAATTCTATATTACCATAATCCTGAAAAATATACAAAGTCGGCAGATCCGCGAGCAAGTCTGTAACAAAGGGTATAAGATATGAGGTGTATGCCCTCTGATTTCTCATGATGCTATTCATCTCAGATCACAACAGTATCTTTCATAGGTAGGAACGATATTCTATTATTTTTAAAAATGTATAAGCATTGTTTTAATACAACGAACCAAGAACGACTTTTATTTCTATTCTTTTTTTTCTGCCAACTGTATTTTTCTCTATTCCCCTCAGACTTTAACTGTCCGTTCTGTCTTCCTGCCAAACAAGGAATATTTGATGAAAAGAACATGACATTTTAGTTATTTTACAAGTGAGTCCTTGGTCACATGAACACCTGAGGGACTCTTATTACATTATTATTAAAGGAAAAGAAACGTGTCAAATAGAATAACAAAATTAAATAGTATGTTTACACGTTTTGTCCGGAGATGAAAGCATATATTGCCGTGATATAACAATGTATATTTTCGTCCTCATCACAGGCGATTGTCATCTGAAAAACGTGAAAATAAGGCAACAGGAAATGATAATGACAACGTTAACAACAATGAAGATGACATGACAACCAGTAACATTATTGGTATTGTGACTGATATTGTTAAAGCTTATTATTATGACAACAATCTTAAGTATCACCA
>NC_051394.1:13995699-14003199 GCF_015228065.2 Penaeus monodon | reverse complement strand
CAAATATTTATTGTTACTTATAAGACATTTATTGATAGATTTTTTATGTTTTAAATATTTTAACATTTCAATCTAAAAAGGTATTCACTGCTAATGACCTTAGCTGTTGACGCGGGCAGATAATTTTAAATAATCAATCAATCTAGCGCTTCACCTTGTGCACGTATCTGTTCGAACTGAACTCTACTCTTGAACATGATTCTCTCTTTTTCTTTTTCATCCTAATTCCGACTTTCAGACTTTCCCTATTCTATTCTCTATAGTTTAGTATATTAGTCCATTTGCAGATTCACTGAATAGAACATCATCTACAAATCTTATTTTGATACCCTTTCCGTTCTATTCTAGCTTCTTGAATATTTCCTCTAAGCAAGCTGTAAACAGTTTTGGTTAGATGGTATCGCCCTGTCGAACACCTTTTTTTCTTGATATTTTATCGGTTTCCGTGTGGAACTTGATGGTTGCTGTCCCTATCTATATATATCTTCCAATATTTTACAATATACCTCCTCTACTCCCTGTCATCGAATAGCTTCTAGTACTGCTGGTATTAATACAGAATCAAATGCCTTTTCGTAATCGATGAATGCCATACATAGGGGTTTCCTGTATTCGTTTATTTTTTCTCTTATTTGGGTGAGCGTGAGCATGTGGTCTGTTGTTGAGAATTCACCGCGGAAGCCTTCCTGTTCTCTGTCAGAGATGCGAGATGTGATGACTTTTGTGAACAGTTTGTAAGTAACCTTAAGGAAGCTTATAGGTAGTTTGTTAGATCCTTTCTATCCTCCTTTTTATGTATCAAAATAATTGTTGCATATTTCCAGGCATTCGGATTTTCCATTGAGAAGGCATTGGTTAAAAAGAATGGCTAGTTTCACTGATGCAATTTCTCCTGCATCTATTATAAGGTTTATACTTTACCTGGTGTTTTACCTCTCTTAAGACTTTAAGCGTTCTTTACATTTCTTCTGTTGTGATGTTAGGTACGTCTCTAGTTACCGCGTTCGCTTTTTTCCGTGGCTATCCATTTGTATTGCATAGATCCCTGTAAAAGTCTTCCACTATTCTTATGATTTCATTCTTATATGTCATTTCTCCGTCTGGTTTCTTTATTGCATACATTTGATTTCGAGTCTCCTTTTAGCTCTTTTCATGCTAATACTGTTTCGTTTATCATTGAATTTCCGTGCATCTCTCTTCTCTTTACTTTAGTCTTTGTTAGGTCAGCTTTTTTTTTTTTTTTTTTTTTTTTTTTTTTTTTTTTTTTTTTGGCATAAGCTGTTTAGTTTCTTCTGAGAGCTTGCTGGAGCTTTTCTTGATGTTCTTACCGCCTACTTCAAACACAGCTTCCTTTATTGTGTTGTTGAATTATTGATTTGGTCAATGTTGAAATCTTCGTCGCTGAGAAGTGAGTATCTGTTTTGGATGTTAAGGTTAAATTAATATATATATATATATATATATATATATATATATATATATATATATATATATATATATATATATATATATATATATATATATATATATATATTGTGGAATGTAACATTCACCAAGAGGGGGCGTGGCACTCCAATTGTCACTCCACACACACACACACCTGTATCACCTGCGCGTGATTCACGTAGTTCATCCCCATCCCGTTGTTAGTTTTAATGTTTCTACTTCACGTTCATGTATCTAATTTGTATTTTAATTCGTTTTATATTATGAAAGTTCCTGTTTTACTTCTATATTTTTTTATTTTCGATTTCTCAGTTCGTGCCGTGACACTGCATATTTGAATAATCACCGTTTTGAATAATTTCTTTAATTGATGTTTTAACCTTGTACTAATGATTTTATCATCTTATTTTATTAATGAATGTTTTATAAATTCACAGATCTCAATTTTATTGATTTATGATTTTAGCGGTTTTTATTTTATTCATAAATTCTTTTAGTCTGTGTTTTTATAGCTTTTTATTAATGATTTTGATATTTTTTATGTGGAATGAATATTTTTAAGAACAATATGTATTTTATTTTATTTTATGTGTTTCAAGTGTATACATATGTATAAAGTAACGTATTCCAGACTTTAACTGCTGAGTGTTTGCCTTTTGTTTATGGTTTTATTTTTATTTTTTTACTAATATTTACTGTACCTTCTACTGTACTTTTTTACTGATCTCTTTTTACTGACCTCTGTTTACTGATCTACTGATCAGTACTGATTTTACTCCACTTTTACCATACTTTTACTATATTTTACTGATCTTTTTATATATATATATATATTGCTACCATCACTACAGTGGAAGGACACTAGATAAGGATAAAAGCAGCACTGTTAGATCTTTTCAAAGGAGCTATTGTCTCATTTCAAGAGGAGTGAACGGGACCCTTAACTTTATTCCTCACCTGGTCCCTAAGCCTCTCCTGCCTCACGGGAGATTTCATTTCGGGCTCCTCCTTACGGACTGGTACCTGGCCTTAAGCTAGGAGTATACCCTACAATATATGTATATACAATATATATATATATATATATATATATATATATATATATATATATATATATATATATAAATATATATGTATATGTATATAGATATATAATATATATTTATATATATTATATATATATAATATATATATAATATATATATATTATATATATAATATATATATACATATATGCATATATGTACAATTATATATATATACATACATACTTAATATGTATGTATATATATACCACACACACCACACACGCATATACATATATATATATATATATATATATATATATATATATATATATATATATATATATGTATATATATATATATATATATATATATATATATATATATATATATATATAAAATATATATAATAGATATATTTTAATATAATATTATATTAATATAATATAATATATATATACAAATATATTATTATATATTATTATTTATATATATTATATATATATATATTATATTATATATATATATATATTATTCTTCTTTTAACGATGGTTCATGTCTGACCCCTGGTCACGCATGTACTTAATTGTATTTTCTGTTGTGATCTCTTGGGAGGAGTCGTGGTAGGGCCCCCATTTCCCTTCCACGGAGAGTGCCGGGGGTCCCTTTTGGGTAATCATTCTCTCTTTTTACCCGGGGTTTGGGGACCAGCACTTGACTTGGGCTGGCTTGGGCCCCCCAGCGGCTAGGTAGGCAATCGAAGTGAAGTTCCCTTCCCAAGGGGAACAATTCACCGGCCCCGGGGACTCGAACCTTGAACTCAGATTTCCCTCTGACAATCCGACTCTCTAAACCCTTCGGCTACCCCGGCCTTTACGATCATGGGGTTCCCGATTTTTTTTGCAAATTTAGAGCGGCGGTTTGCCATTGCCTTCCGCCCCCCCCGGGTTTCTTAAACGATTTACCACTCTATTTTTTCCCGGGACTGACTTGGGCTGGCTTGGCCACCCATGGGTAGGTAGGCAAATCGAGGGGAAGTTCCTTTCCCAAGGAACAACGCACCGCTGGTGACTCGAACCCTCGAAAACAATTGCCGTCGTGACATCGGAGTCCCACGCTCTAACCCTTCGGCCCCCGCGGCCCCCCAAATTTTAAAATATATATAATATATATATATATTATTAATTTTATTTTATATATATATTTTAAAATATATATATATATATAATATATATATATATATATAATATTATATATATTATATTAATATAAAAATATATATATATATAAAATTTATATATATATAAATATATATATATATAATAATATACATATATATATATATATATATATATATATATATATTCTTCCCCATTATTAAAATTTTATAATTTTAATTTTTTAAACCCTTTTCATTTCCCCCCCTTTAATGGAAAAAGGGGGGGTTTTCCTGCTTTTTTCCCCCCGGGTTTTAAACCCTTTATTTAGCTTTGCTCCCCCTTTTTCCACCCGGGGAAAACGGGCCCCGGGGCCCGGGAAAATCTGGGGGGTCTCCGGGGGGCCCCCCAATAGGATTAGGGCCCCCCCTGGGGCACCCTTGGGTACCCCCCCTGCCCCCAAAACCCGGGGAAAATGGGGCGGCCGGGGGAGGTGGGGCCCCCGCCTTCCCCCCGGGACCCTCGGGCCGCAAATGGGCTGGGGGGAGGGGGGTTGCCCCCCCCCAAAAAGAATTGGGCCCCGGGGGGCAAAGTCTAGGAATTGGGAGGTTTGCCCCCTCCCCCGGCAGGGAACCCCTGGCGTGGGGGAAACCCCGGGGGAAAACAGGGGGGCGGCCCCCAGCCGCCACCCCCTTTACTGGGGGGGGGGGACCCCAGGGTGGCGCCCCACCCGGGGGACCCCCTTTTAACCTGGCGTGTTGGGGAGGCGTTGGCACCGGGCCCCCGGGCAATAGGGGGTTTTTCCCGTACGCGGAAATTTGGCGCGGAGTGGGGTCTGCCCTCTAAGGGGGAAAAAATTGGAGCGACGAAGTGGGTTTTTTCCCTCTATGGGGGCCGAGCGGGCACACCTGGGGGGAAACCTGCCTTTCCCCGCGACTTCACCTCGGTAGCAAGGTCCCCTTGATACGTATCAGGCAGGATAAAGCTTTTTGGTTTATGCTCTTTGCTTTTTCCCCCTAGTGTAATCCCGATGTAAAAACGTTTGAAAACCGTTTTGGGCAAACTCCCCCCGGCGAGACCCCGATTTTCGGGGCCTTTCGGTACCCGGCTGTGACCGACTGGCCGAGATTCTGTCGGCCCCCTGGCTCGGGAGCGATCCCAGCGCGAGAATGCCCCCTTCTCCGGGACTTTGCTAGGTCCCAAAAATGAGGACCTGGCTCCGGTACCACCCCCCCCCCACCACCGCAACACAGGGCCAAAAGGGATCCCCCAACCTTGTACCCCGCGAGGGGTCCCCCAGAATGAAATTTACCGGGAAATTCCAGCTGGGTTTTACCGAATGGCTGTTGTGGCCCCCTGCGGGTCCCTTCAAAACTCCCCGTCCCTCCAGTGGCCACCCAAAGGGTTTTCATTTGGGACAGACAAAGGAGGGGGAAATGTCCCCGGGGGTTCCCACGGCAGTCTCTGACCGTTCCAGAAACCACAACCGACGGATCCAGTTGCTCTGGGGGAGTCCTTAAGCGCGTAACCTCGAAGCAGCTCAGGAGTCCTTTGGCGTCGCCCAAGGGAAAAGGCAAAATACCATCCCCTGGAGACATTAGAGGCCACTGAAGCGTTCGCAAGGCTCGGCTAAAGGGAATCAAATCTTGCGTCGTTTCCCTGGTGCGTAGGGCTCGGACACTGCGAGAAGGACAAGGAACAGTTCATCCCGGATCTTGCTGGGAGGTCGAAGGCCATTTTTGGTAAAGACCTTCCCCTGCCACCAAGCCCTGAGAAAAATGAACCCCAAGCCCCCCTACAGATGCTGCAGTCCGATCACGGTGGGGGATATCTCAATCATTTGGGTTCGTGAACGTTTGGGGTGAGTAATTTTTTAACAGTTTTTTACCAGGGATCCTCCAAAAGTTTGCGGATGCAGGAGTCCAGTGCTGTGCCGGACCCACCCATCAGCGAGGAAAACCCCCTACCCTAAAAGGGTTAGGGTGGCGATTTCAAGTTGAAAATGGGAAAGCTGCAGGGATATGTGATATCCTCGACGCTAAAGGTGGGGGGGAAACCCATGGCCGGGGGGTGCTACAGTCCGACTGCCATTTGGCAGTCTGGTACCCTTCCCCCCGACCTCTGAGGGCGTGGTCCCCCTCTCTGGAAAGGGGGAAAGGGGGTCGATGGGACTGTGCAACTACCGTGGGATTACACTGCTCAGCATACCGGAAGGTTTTCCGCTCACATTCTTCTGAAAGGACCGCAACCACCTACTGAGGGACCGAGACCGGAGCATCGGATTTACTCCTGCAATCCCCAATAACCGTATCCTAGCGCTTCGAGTAATTTTGGAACGCCCTCGTGAGTTTGGCGGGGTTCTTGCACCCACATCACCTCAAGAAGGGGTTTGACTCGGTGCATCGGGAATCGCTATGGGGGAACCTGAGGCTCAGGGATTTCCCAACGATTTTTGGCCCATAGCAAGCCCTTTCTGGTACTGAAAATCTGTAAAGTGTGGGGGGGTATTTCGAATTCTTCCCCCGTTAATTGGGGGAGGGAAGGCTGTGTCCTTGCCCCATTTTCAACACTTGTATGGATGGATAAAGGGGGGAAACTACTAGCCCAAAATAGTGCGGAGCAAACTAGGCAATATTTAAGGGCTCGGACCTTTGACTTTGCCCACGATGTTGCCTCCTACTGAGTCCTTGGAGTACTTGTGGGGCTCTTTTTGCATTTAGCAATGAGGCGAAGCCCCCAGGCTTAGAGGTCTCCTGGACCCAAAACCAAAATTCAGGACTTTGGGGGGCCCGTTGGGGGAACCCGTCAGTAGATCCATGCTTGCGGCAGGACGTTTAAAATCACAGAAATTTTTAAAACCTTGGTAGCGGTCCAATATCTCTGGGTTGTAGACCCGGGAATCAGTAGCGGATTTGGGTTGGGGAAAGGGGCCGAACTCGATCAAAAAGGCTTTTTGGGGATGTGGTCCTATGCGAAGGACCAAGCTGCGTTTTTTCAAGGGCCTTGATACTTCCATTTGCTCTATGGAAACGAAACCTGGACGCTTCCCGGCCTTGGAGTCTGCCTTATGCCTTTTTTGAACAAGTCCTTCGCCCGGGTCATGGGGTAATTGGCAGGACCACGTGTCCACCCGGGGGTTACACCCTGAGACTGGGATGGGACCTGTTACTTGCATAATCCGGGTCGCCAAAACAGGCTATATGGGCCCCTCTCGCCTCCCAGGCGACCCTGCCCACCAGGTTTTTCTCTCTGCGAGACAACCCTGGGTGGAGGAGACCCGTGGACGTCCTAGGAGATCATGGTTGGGCAGCCGACGGAACCTGTGTGAGACTAGAGATGGGCCGTGTGCCTGCCTGGAGACTCGCCTGAGGATCCCCTGGTGGGAAACGAAGGGTGGATGCGGCCAGCGCCCCCGTCGGCTTTTGCCCCTTTATGATGATGATGAGATATATATATTTAATATATAATAAAATTTTTATTTTATATATATATATATATAATATAATATAATAACACTAACATACCTACACACAACACACACACACACACACACCACACCAACATATATAAACTCCTCCCCCGACCAGGCCTCAAACTGAGGTCACTCCAGGTATCTAACTAGCTCCATCGACATTACCTATCTACTCATACATGAGTAATGATAGCGAGGTTTTACACACACTCCCCATGGGCACGCTGTGGAAATTGATTTAGAAATTCGAAACCAAAGTCAGATGTACTGAGGTGTATATATGAAAAATAGGGTGTGTTTAAAACCTCGTTGTCATTACTCATGTATGATAAATAGGTGGTCTATCATTACTCGCTTTCATTACTCATGTATGTAAATAGGTGATGTCTATGGAGCTAGT